>NC_048303.1:38287730-38536000 GCF_013100865.1 Trachemys scripta elegans
CTCTGGCCCCCACCTACACCTCCTGCTGCCCCAGCCCTGGACTCTCTTCCTCCTCCTTCCCCCGCACCCACACCTCCTGCCGCCCCAGCCCTGAGCTTTCCCCCAAAGAAAGAATTGGGTGGACTAAATGGACAGTGCACCTCTCTGAAGCCTAGCAAGGGAGATCCCACTAGAATTTAAAATAAAAAGTAAGGGAAGGGAGGCTCTACTAGTACCTGGGCAGCTTTAGATACAGTACCAGGCACGTCGGAGGCTTTACACTTCTGAGCCATGGAAGCAGAAACTGACTTTTCTTTTCCAGGTTTAGCTAATATTCAGAAAGGGAATCTAGCACCTGCTTTCCAGATTTGAACACCCTCAAAATTCAGGAGTGCTCAAGCTCAATTTGGGCAGCTGTTACTTCATTTCTCCCAAATCAAATATACTGATCCACTGTAACTTGCTGTAGAAAAAGTAGAATAAATTGAGCAAGAAATGCTTCCCAGTGGTTATTAGGACTAGAATTGCTATTTTCAACAGCCATTGCTTTTTTTTTTTTTTTTTAAGTTTTAGTTTTATTTGTTGAAAAGGAAGACAGTGATATTGCATTGGCAAATTCCCCATAGAAACAAAGAATGGAACAAAAGAATAATAAAGGCACCTCAACTTTTCCTCATTTATGTAGGACAGTCTTATAATATGCATCCAATATCCTCCAAACACACAAGCTGAAAATTGTTCCACTTTACTGCAGTTCTGTAACCATATGGGAACCAATCCTGTCTGTGTTCTGTGCACATCCAAAATTCCTGCTAAATGACCCGCCCTGGGAGCGAATTACCAGTGACCCAGGGCTGGGGCAGCAGGAGGGTGCAGTTGGGGGGGAAGTGGGGAAAGGGGAGGAAGAGAGAGAGAGAGAGCCCAGGGCTAGGGGCCGGGGGCAGCAAATTTTGCTCGGGGCAGCAAAAAACCTAGAGCGGGCCCTGATCCGAGCAAGACAGAGGTGATGCTGGTGTCAAGAGGAAACAATTTGAAGAGTTTGCAGCCAAGAAAGCAGTCTCTTTGGGCTGAAGGCACACACCCACAACTGATCAATTTGATCCATAATTAGAAGTGCTCCTGGATTCCTCATGGATGCTAAGCTCTCACACAGCATCTGCACTTTCTACCATCTCTGGTTGACTAAGAGTATAGTCAATGCCAATTATTTGGATTTAATGTGATGAACTTTAGCTCAAGAAACCTCACTAAACCTGAAATTTCCTGCATATTGAGTAGCATCCATAGCAGTTTTTTAATGGTGGTAAATGGGAAATAAAGATCATCATCCATCTGCTTAGGAAAACCATGCTAGCAACTTGCTATTAACCAACATACTTAAACAGAGATATTCCTATCAGTGTCAACCAGTATATGAATAGATCCAAACAAATCCATCTTTAGCAGGACTGAGCACTATCTTGTTTTGAAAATGTCCAAAAGTCACACCCTAATAGCAAATGTCAAGTATATCCAATTTGTCCCTTTCTGCAGTTTAAAACAATACAATTTCTTGAAGAGAAACTCCCAGATGCCCTAGATAAATTTCAGGTTTCTCTGTTATTTTAATTGCACCATTACACTGTTCCCATTTGTCATTTTTAAATAAATATAATTAGCCAGCTGCCAAGAAAACTCTGGCTCCTACACACTTAAGCCTTACTCAAGATTGACAATTCCAGGGCCAGCCCACAACATTTTGGCACCTGAGGTGGGGAGCTCAAATGACGTCCCCATGCCCCCTTGCTTGGGCCTAAACTTTGAAAGGTCTCAATTCTGCCTTCTTCCTGTTCTACTCCTCTCATGGTACTTGCTCTGCTACCTGCCCCAATAAAAGAGAACTAACAACTTAAAATACATTGTTCAAAATTTTTAAGTAACACTTAACTTTCAAACGCCTGAACAGCAAATGTAACTTTTCTTGTCTGCATAGTAAACACTGGCATTTTTATCTGTTTGAATAATCAAAGTGGTGCTTTCCGTGCCTTTTGGTTGCAAAGATTTGAACTGTTTCCTGCTGAAGATTCCCAGTCTGGGCCAGCTCATGCTCTATTGAGATGGTTGCAAGGCCAACAAGCCTCTCCTGTGTCATTGTGGAGTGTAGATGTGTTTTTGTTAACTTCAGCTTGGAGAAGCTGCGTTCTCCACCGGCAACTGTTACAGGAAGTGTTAGAAGTATGCGCAGAGCAACAAAAGCATTTGGAAAGAGGGTGGTCAGCTTATTTGTGCACATATATTCCAGAACAGCCTTTGGAGTTGATCCTGCTGAAATGTATCTTGAAAGGGCTTTCAGTTCACCCCTAAATCACTCGCATCAATATCGTGCATGTCATCATGTGTCAACATTGTCTCTAGTGCCCTGCATTGCTGGTGTAGGTCTTCTTCAGGTATAGTGAGGAGTTTTGGAACATCGTACAACATCCCAAATATACTGCTGTGTTCCTTGAGCTGCATGAAACATTCTTCAACTGACTGTATTGCACAATCGAGCACCTGGTTAAAGAATTCAACTTTGAATTGTTGTTTGGGGTCTCTTATGGCATAGCGGAGCTCCCTACTGGCATAAAGATGCCACAGCAGACTCCAGCTGCCTCACCAGCTACGAAGCATGTCAGGGTAAAGAAGGGGTAAAGAGGAGCAGAGCTCCCCTATGTCAGTGGAGAATAGGCATAAGGTTTTTCACAGACAAGTGATATAACTTAGAGCATTCCTTCAGTTGCACTAAACCTCCTCAAAGCCATGGATGGTGCAGACCATTCATCAAAATCAAGGAGCCAGTTTCAGCTCCCTGAGCTCCCCACCTCTTCCTCACACCAAGCAGAGCTTGGTTACAGAAGAGATTCTGGCGCACAGGCTTAAATTGTGTTCTTCCCATTTTGAATATCCGCAGCAATAAAAAACAGTTTCTGCAAGCCAAATTAGACCTTTCAAAGGGGAGAGTTAATGGTGTGCACAGAACCTTAATTTTGGCCTTCCCTGACTGAGTTCTTAACCATGCCACATATATGGAATTTCCTAGAGCTTTGGGTCTGCTTTTCTAGATCAGGGGTCGGCAACCTTTGGCACGTGGCTTGCCAGGGTAAGCACCCTGTTGAGCCAGGCCGGTTTGTTTACCTGCCGTGTCTGCAGGTTCGGCTGATCGCGGCTCCCACTGGCCACGGTTCACTGCTCCAGGCCAATGTGGGCAGAAGGAAGCAGCGCAGGCCGAGGCATGTGCTGGCCACCGCTTCCTGCTGCCCCCATTGGCCTGGGATGGCGAACTGCAGCCAGTGGGAGCCGTGATCGGCCGAACCTACGGACGTGGCAGGTAAACAAACCGGCCCAGCCCGCCAGGGTGCTTACCCTGGAGAGCCGCATGCCAAAGGTTGCCAACCCCTGCTCTTGATAATGAATCCCATTGTCGAGGGCCTTTTCTACTGAATCAACATATCCTTAAACTTATTTAAGGGTGTTCACACAAAAACTTACATCAACTTTTGGGTACAGACTAGACCTAGATCTGTTGGAGAGAAAGTTGTATTCCCTGAGGGAGATGAAGAGGGAGAACATAGTTCCTTTTGCTTCTGCCATTTCTCTATCCTCCTCCAGCAGTTTGTTCCTCTTCTCTTCCTCTCTCCTGTGCTCTGCTCCAAAGAAGGAACTATTTAAGGATAGCAGGAGGTAGCTGTGGAGTGGTTACTTGTAATCTACTGTGTCTGCTGCTCACAGCACTCAGCCAGCTTGTTGCCATCTTTAAACTGTACCTTCCAGCATCACTACTTCTTCCTCCAAGGCTGCTGATGGGAGAACTTCAGTAGCAGTGTCCGTTGGACCCGGACAAGCACTCTCTCTCCTTGTGCTGTGCCATGAGTCTAGCCAGCACACGAGGGCTAATCATCCTCAGTTCCTTCTCTACTGCAAAGTCATAGCGAGAACTCTGAAGTAGAGAAGAGGAGGGTGGGTTGTGGAGCACCCATAGGGGGACACATCTTGAAGAAGCATTGTTTCTGTACAAGATGAGTAATTTCTTCGAGTAGTGTCCCTATGGGTGCTCCACTATAGGTGACTCTCAAGCAGTATCCCCTTTGGAGGGCTGGAACTTCAGAGTCGGGTTAGTCACAGATGATGGTACTGTGGAGCCAAAGATGGAATCAGAGGCAGAGTCCCTGGTGATTGCATAATGTTCTGCAAAGGTGTGGACTGATGCCCAAGTTGCTGCTCTTCAGATCTCTGAGATCGGGCATCCTTGAGGATGGCGACAGATGAGGAAATTGATCTCGTGGAATGTGTACAGATTGAGTCCAGAGGGGTCATGTTATGAATTTGGTAGCAGTGTCTGATGCAATTAGAGACCTACTTGGGGAGTCTTTGGGCTGATATCCCTGAGCACTTAAATCTTTCCACCCTAGAGAGAAATAGTTAGAGGACTTCCGGAAGGCCTTTGTCCTACCAAGGTGGGACAAGGGCTCTTCTAACATCTAGGGTATGCAGTATGACCTCTCTACTGTCTCGGTGAGGCTTGGAGTAGAAGGCAGGAAGGTGAATAGATTGATTCATGGGAAACGAGGTCACTTTAGGGATGAACCTGGGATGCGGCCAATGTGTAACCTTGTCAGGGAAGAATACTGTGTACGGGGGATACGCCAGCAGAGCTACTATTTCCCCTATTCTTCTAGCCGAGGTGATTGCAACCAGAAAGACCGTTTTCATCAGTAGGTATGCTAGCGAACAGGTGGCATAGGGCTTCACCCCATCAAAGGGGAAGTCCTCCACCATGGTTTGCACCTCCTTCAGGAATCCCAAAACGTGAAGCCATGACTCCCATTTCATCACCACAACTGTGGAGATGGTCCTGGCAGCTGTGTCAGCGGTGTTGAGGGCCAACTGCAAAGCTGTTTTTGCCACCAGTTACCCTTCCTGGATGACGGCCTTGAAGGAATTCCAGGAGCTCTCCGGCAGTTTATCAATAAAGTCTTGTAGTTTCTGTAATTCGTGTAGTCACACTTTGCCGTGAGCACCCAGTAATTGGCAATTCAAAAAACTGTCAAGTGGCTGAGGAGTACGTCTTCATACGAAAGAGATCAAGACTCCTCCAATCTCTGTCGTAGGGCATTGTCCTAGAGTGGTGTTGTCAGCCACGAGAGTTCAGAGTGTCCACCAAGATGAAATTGGGCAGTGGGGTGGGTAAATAGGAACTCTGATTCCTTTGAGGAGACATAATATTTTTTGTCCACTCGCTTGCATGTTGGGGCCACTGAAACCGGAGTTTGCCACATCCTCTTAGCTGGGTCTAGGATGGCCTTGTTAATTGGGCAATTTTGGAGGTAGATGATGCATGGAGGATATCGATGGGCTCGTGGTGCATATCTTTAACCTCCTCCAATGGTATGTGGAAGGTGTCCGCCACTCTCTTTGCCAGCTCTTGGACCAAGCGAAAGTAGTCTGCCATGGAAGGTGGTGATGGCATAACTGCTTTGTCTGGTGAGGAAAAGGGACTCAATGCTTTTTTTGGCTCTGTCTTCACAAACAAGGTCATCTCCCAGACTACTACATTGGGCAGCACAGCATGGGGAGGGGGTGACCAGCCCTCTGTGGAGAAAGAAGTGGTTCTGGGCTATTTAGAAAAGCTGGATGAGCACAAGTCCATGGGGCCGGATGCGCTGCATCCGAGGGTGCTAAAGGAATTGGCGGATGTGATTGCAGAGCCATTGGCCATCATCTTTGAAAACTCAGGGCGATTGGGGGAGGTCCCGGATGACTGGAAAAAGGCTAATGTAGTGCCCATCTTTAAAAAAGGGAAGGAGGAGGATCCAGAGAACTACAGGCCAGCCAGCCGCACCTCAGTCCCTGGAAAAATCATGGAGCAGGTCCTCAAGGAATCAATTCTGAAGCACTTAGAGGAGAGGAAAGTGATCAGGAACAGTCAGCATGGATTCACCAAGGGCAAGTCATGCCTGACTAACCTAATTGCCTTCTATGATGAGATAACTGGCTCTGTGGATGAGGGGAAAGCAGTGGATGTGTTATTCCTTGACTTTAGCAAAGCTTTTGATACGGTCTCCCACATTATTCTTGCTGGCAAGTTAAAGAAGTATGGGCTGGATGAATGGACTATAAGGTGGATAGAAAGCTGGCTAGATTGTCGGGCCCAACGGGTAGTGATCAATGGCTCCGTGTCTAGTTGACAGCCGGTATCAAGCGGAGTGCCCCAAGAGTCAGTCCTGGGGCCAATTTTGTTCAATATCTTCATTAATGATCCAGAGGATGGCATGGACTGCACCCTCAGTAAGTTTGCAGATGACACTAAACTAGGAGGAGTGGTAGATAGGATACGCTGGAGGGTAGGGATAGGATACAGAGGAACCTAGACAAATTAGAGGATTGGGCCAAAAGAAATCGGATGAGGTTCAACAAGGACAAGTGCAGAGTCCTGCACTTAGGACGGAAGAATCCCATGCACCGCTACAGACTAGGGACCGAATGGTTAGACAGCAGTTCTGCAGAAAAGGACCTAGGGGTTACAGTGGATGAGAAGCTGAATATGAGACAACAGTGTGCCCTTGTTGCCAAGAAGGCTAATGGCATTTTGGGCTGTATAAGTACGGGCATTGCCAGCAGATCGAGGGACGTGATCATTCCCCTGTATTCCGCATTGGTGAGGCCTCATCTGGAGTACTGTGTCCAGTTTTGGGCCCCACACTACAAGAAGGATGTGGAAAAATTGGAAAGAGTCCAGCGGAGGGCAACAAAAATGATTAGGGGGCTGGAGCACATGACTTATAGGAGAGGCTGAGGGAACTGGGATTGTTTAGTCTGCAGAACAGAAGAATGAGGGGGGATTTGATAGCTGCTTTCAACTACCTGAAAGGGGGTTCAAAAGAGGATGGCTCTAGACTTTTCTCAGCGGTACCAGATGACAGAATGAGGAGTAAGGGTCTCAAGTTGCAGTGGGTTTGATATTAGGAAAAAAATTTTGTAGGGAGGTGGTGGAATCTCCTTCCTTGGAGGCTTTTAAGGTCAGGCTTGACAAAGCCCTGGCTGGGATGATTTAGTTGGGGATTGGTCCTGCTTTGAGCAGAGGGTTGGACTAGATGACCTCCTGAGGTCCCTTCCAACCCTGATTATTCTATGATTCTATGATATTGCCTTGGGAGTGACCTCCTCCTCTGCATCCACTTCCTGCTCATCCATTTCCTAGGGTTCTTAGGTCCACGATGCTGTGGCTGAGGGAGCATGGCTGGGAGGCTTTTGAGTGATACTCGGTGCCCCTGAGATAGGCTGTTGGTGTGCTGCCTAGGGGTCCCAATATGGCCACTGCGGTGGAATAGGGCCTCGGGGAGGTGCCCACAGGTGGCTGTACTAAGATAGTGGCAGTGCCATCTGGTGGTACATTCCCAAACCCTGTTGATATTGGGTCCCATATGGAGCCTGGAAGGAGTACCGAAAAACACTTTCCGGCTTGCTGTCTGATCCCTCATTTGACATTGGAGGGGCATGGCATAATTGTGGGGAAATACCCCTTGGTCGGCCATGGCTTGGTGGCAGGATCTCGGTAACAAGGGGCGGAGAGTCAGGCGCTTCCAATGTGGCCAGGTCACTGGCTTGCGGGGATTCTGCTGGTACCGTGTATCCTGGTGTCTTTGCCTGCACCAATCTCTCCGGTGACAGATGGGCTGATGCTGCTGTCAGTACTGAGGTTAGCTTGTGTACCAGGAGCATCTTAGGGCGTTTCCCTTATCTGTCTGTACTGAAGATTCAGTGCCTGTGTCCAAAGGGTCCATGGGCCTATCAACGGTACTGGACACTGACGGTCGCTGTGAGACCTGGGTGCCGGACAGTCTCGGTGCCGAGGATAAGAAGCGAGAGGGTGATCGCTTTCAGCTATCGCTAGGCTCGCTGAGGGGACTTCCCGCTCCTCTTTTCAACTTGGGAGAGGACTCCCCAGACCATTTCTTTGGCCCACAATGCTTTGAAGTCGAAGTTGAGGGGAAGACTCGCCTGCTGGAGGGCTGTGGTCAGAAAGCCTCCTCCATAAAGATTTTATGGCAAAGCTCTCTGTCCTTGCGGGATCTTGGTCAGAGCTGCTGGCAGAGGAAGCACTTCTGCTGTTGGATGTGGCCCTTGCCGAGGCAGTGAATGCACTGGGAGTGCTTGTCCATGACAGGGATTGCCTTGTTGCAAGTACGACACTTCCTGAAGCCCAGAGAGCCAGGCATACCCTTGTCCCGGGGGACACAAGAACAAAGTATTTTCTTTCTTGTTTTTTTCTTCTCTTTTTTTTTTTCTTTCTTTTTTTTTTTTTTTTTAAAGGCATGGCCAAATAGAAGTCAGAATGACAAGCTAAAAGGTTTCTAAAAGCTAAAATTAACAATGAAAGAGAGAGTTAATGATCCGCTAATGGACAGCTAAAAGTGCCATCTCTAGCATGGGGCAGTTGAGAATGAATTGAGGACAGTAAGCCCAGGTGGCACAGCAAGAGGCGAGACAGCACCAGTGCGGACCCAACAGACACTGCTACTGAAGTTCTCTAATCGGCAACCTACAACGGAGCTCCCACAGGGACACTACTCGAAGAAGAAGAAAAACAGAGCCACAGGAGTGATCCTTAAGGTACTGTAGCTCTGACACAATACATATCTGTCCCCCTCCATTGGTTTGTTTTTGCAATCAGTGAAATCAAAAGTAGTTTTGCCCTTGACTTCAAGGAGAATAGGATTGGTCCTCTTATCTTCACTAATTAAGTTTTTCACGTAGCCTAATAACTTATACCTGTCTCCTGTCAGAGACCCTTACCCCTAAAACCCTTGCACATGGAGGCAAAATGGAATTAGATTACAAGCCACTTGTTAAAAAACATTACAGCCAAGCCAACCTATCTGCTTCCTCAGTTTATTGGTACTAAACTGAATGCAAAGAAAAAACATGGTTGCCAGATGTTCAGATATACAGAGGGCCTTCAAATTAAAAAATTAGTTTCTCCATTGAGAGTATGGCACCAGAGCCTTTGGGACCTTTCTGTGGTCAGGGGTTGGCCTTCTCAGTCTAATGCATACACATCAGTGGCTCTCAACCTTTCCAGACTTCTGTACCCCTTTCAGGAGTATGATTTGTCTTGTGTATCTGCTTTAAAATGATTTGCTTACAAAATCAGACATCAAAATACAAAAGTGTCACAGCACACTGTTACTGAAAAATTGCTTATTTTGTCATTTTTACCATATAATTATAAAATAAATCAATTGGAATATAAATATTGTACTTACGTTTCAGTGTATAATATGTAGAGCAGTATAAACAAGTCATTGTCTGTATGAAATTTTAGCTTGTACTGACTTTGCTAGTGCTTTTTATGTAGCCCGTTGTAAAAGTAGGCAAATATCTAGAGGAGTTCAGTACCCCTTGGAAGACCTCTGCATACCCCTGGGATATGCGTACCCAATTGAGAACCACTGATATACATAATATATGAATGTACTATGCCTACATACAGCGGAGGCCTTATTAATTATATTTGTTAATAGCATAAGCATTTAGCAGAAAGCGACCCTTGTCAATATTTTGCTAATAAATCAGATATCTAGAAGAGCCACTTCTCCCTCATTTGGTTTGGGGTTACTTGATCCTTTAAGTCTGGGTAGTAAAGCAAACTTAAAAAAAACACAAAGCATCTCTTCAGGATACTTTCCTCCTGTGATTAGTCTTACTGTCCCTCACCCCTTTTTTGGTGTCCTAATTAAAATAATCACTCAAACAATATTGATTTCCATTTAGCAGAGGGTCACACATTTGACGGAGGGAAGGATAAGAATTAAGGAAAATAAAGAGAAGAGCATATCCTAGGTTACTCTTCTCAGTTTGGTAGATGCCTTTCTAGGAATATTCCCTTTGTAGGAGGCCTAAAGCCCCCTTTCACAAGAAACAGCCATCAGTTCCATCTTCCAACTACCTAATAGGCCACAACTGTCAACTCCTGCTAAGCTTGAGACCTTAGCCCAGTGGTTCCCAAACTTTTTACTAAGGTGACTCACCATTACCCCTGCTTCCCCCTTCCCCTCCACAAGCCCCCTGCTTGGCTCCTCTCAGCCCCTTGTTCTCGCTCTGCCAGTCCTGCACCCTCCTGCACCCCAGCCAGCCCCTCTCCCGCCATGGCTGGGCTGTAATTGCTACCAGGCTGTTGACGTCTGCTTGCTGGCTCCAGACACTTCCTGCACACTGCTGCTGCTGTCTAGGACAAGTGAGAGCAAGATCCAGGAGGCAGCAGCTGCAGCAGAATAGTGGAAGTGGGCAGAGCCAGAGAGTGTACAGAGAGTGTCAGCAGCCTGTCCCTGCCCTGTATGAGCTTCCTCCGTGCTCTCACTTCCCCTGGGTAGCACTGTGGAGAATGGGATCCGGACAGGGGACAGGCTGATGATTATCCACTTGCTAGATGCAGCTGCTTCCTCCACACTGCTGTTGTCAGGATCCCACTGCCTGCTGCCCAGGGGAAATAAGTCTACTGTGAGGGGTATGTCTCTGGGGCATGTCTGATGCACCTAAGCTCTTCCCATGACCCAGGGGTGGGTCAGGCTCCAGCATTTGGGAAACATTGCCTTAGAGAGTGTCTGCAGTAGAGCTGGGCAAGTAACAATTTTTTCATTCCACAAAAATTTTTCAGATTTCAAGTATTTTCCTGTTACACGTTGAGACAAAAACCAAGACCTTTTGAAAATTTTCACAAAAATTGAGACAGATGCTGTAGTCTGGTGGTTAGGGCACTTGCCTGGGCTATGGCAGACCCAGGTTCAAGTCCCTGCTCCTATTAGTAGTTATTTATACAAAATGGAACAGCTCCAGCAAAAGAGACTGAGGAAAAACCCACTCCATAGCCAATTACCCAGTGGTTAGGATACTCACCTAGGATGAGAGCCAGATTCAAGGCCATGCTCTAACTCAGGCAGAGCAGGGAATTGCATCTGGGTCTATCATATCCCAAATGAGTGTCCTTGTGATGGGGGCCCTGTTTGTCAAGTGGGGCTTTCCCTATTGGCCCAGTCATCTGTACTCCTTGTGGGATCAAATAATTGTAACAATGTGGTCTCAGGATCCCTGGTGGGAGACAAACAAATATCTACCTGCGTACCTCAGGCGGGGTAGAACAAACAGTCTGTAGCCTCCGAGCCTCCTGGCTGGGGTCAACAGTAACAATTATGGTTCCTGGCCTTCTGGGTGGGGCAGAACAGTCAGTCTATAGCCCGTAGACAGGGCTGATAAACAAGCTGTCTAGGGCCCCTGACCTTCCTGGCTGGAGCAAGCAAACAACAACTAGGGTTCTGACCCTCTGGACAGGAAAGAACAGTCAGTTTCTAGCCTCCAGGTGGAGCAGAGCAAACAAGCAATTGCCACACCTAGTGGCATGTGGAGAGGGGAACCCAGGCCCACCCTGCTTCACTGGGCTCTGACCCAGGGCCCCACGAAGCTGGGAGATTCCCCGTTAAGAGATTAAGTGTTGACTTCTACTACCTTCCCTGGGTCACGTCCCACCACAAGGTGCTTCTCATGCATCTCCCTGGCTGGCAGCAGCTTGGCGTCCCCATCAATCTCTGCAGTTGGCGTCCCCATCAATCTCTGGTCGCTCACAGCATAGTGAGGCATGGTCTATGGTTTCCACTGCCTGGGGAGACTCTGGTGTCTCTGCAGGAGCTTGCAACACGCGTCCTTCCTCCTCCTCCTCAGCCAGCCCAGACTGAGCTGGGCTGCTTCCTTTTATCTGCCCTTCCACCTGCAGCATGTGCAGCGGGGTGAGGAGGTGTGGCCTCCTGGGTCCACAGTGATTGGTCTGTCCCCATTGGTCCAGTCTGGGGGTGGTACATTCTGTCACAGTCCTAACCAACTGGCTTTTCTGGGTTAGTTCTTGCTTTCATTTTGACCAGAAGTTTCACCCTGAGAAGCCTTTCCAATGAAAGTTTCGTCAAAACTAATATGTTCCTGCAGAAAGTTTCAATTTTGATGAATCAACATTTTCCAACAGAACTGTTTGATTGAAAAATTCCCAACCATCTTTTGTCTACAGGCTGAGTTTTTATCCTGCAATCCTAAAGGTACTATTACTAAACTGTTTAGGGACAAAAATCAGTGAAATAAGGCACCTTTTGTGTTACTTGAGTTTCTAACAATTCTACTGCTATCATCATGGAGACTTTTCCCAATTCAATCCATTGCAAAGTTACTTCTATTTTCTCCCACCCTCTAACCTTTCAAAAGTGTGTCCTGAAATTTGCAACATGGGAGAGGGAATATAATTTAGGTTCTGATCCTGCAAGCAGAACTGTTAATGGAGCTCCAAACATGCACGAGCTCATTTGTGGGCTAAAGCATCAGCTCATCCTGTCTTTTCTTCTACTTCAATAAGTAGAGATGAAATGAGTTTGTGCTTACGACATGATCAAGGCTGACTGCCTTTGTAACACTGAAATCATCTGTCTTATCAGTTTCAATATGCCATACTTCTGAAGAATCATCTGCTGGATGTGGTGGGCCAGCCTAATGGTTTATAGCTGCATGTCACCACTCCTAAATTACATAAAAGTCTAATTCTGCCCCACTTACATGGAGTCTAGCAGTATTGAGAACCTGCCTCTCTGGCCTCAACATCAGATAGCATGAAAAGTCTTTAAGATGAACTCCTCAAGAAATGTTGATACTGTATCTGGACCAACAGCTTTATAGAGTGATTTTCTGCATTTACAGGCTGGAAGAGAAACGGTAAACGTGCAGGGTCCTCATGTGAAAGCAGGTCTATTAGAAGTTATTATGCATGAGACCTGCAAGCCCCAAGGTTGAGTCGGTGAATTTAGTGTAGGAGGGATATGTCAATGTTTGACAAATCAGATACACTCTTGTTCTGTCTTTCTTCAGAGAAAGAAACTGTGTGTTGGTGACCAGAAAAACCTGTGGGTGCTTGTTCCATGAAGGCTGTAATTGTCCATTCTACTCGTTTACTTAAAAGTCATGTTCTTGAAAGCATCTAACTGCAACTGCTAGTTCCTTCAAAGCTTTGACCTGCATGAGTACCTGATGAGATGATCAGACAGAAAAAGAGTAGGCATCAATTCCTTTCTCTTAGAGGCAGGTCAGCAGGACAATTTGGGTCAAAACCTTAAGAAAGGAGTAGGGGGGAATGTTGTGCCCTGGGAGGGCTATCAGGGGAACCAAAAGGACAGAATCCAATGGCATGTACTGTGCATGTCTCCTAAGGAAAAGAATAGCCACTTTACCACCTCCTACGGGACCTCTGGAGGCTAGAAAAGGAAAGGGGGTAGGATCATACCTCTGAGCAAGGGATCTGAATCACTCTACCCCACTGATCCCTGCTGCTGGGTCCTGGTCAAATGGGGGCTGTAAGAACAAAAAGAGAATAGAGCTGAAGCCACATAAGACAGGATGACTCAACAGTATCTGATAGGCTGCCAGAGAACCTGGCACCTTGCTAATGGGTGAGATCTCCCAGGAGAGGATCCTTTGCAGCCTTCTCAACCATCTCCACAGCCTGAGCGCTGGCTGGGAGAGGGAATTTCTTCTTCCTGGCTCATCTGAATCCTTTGTGCCTACTTTGCAAGTTGTGGGAATAAAGGTCCCATGCCTTGGGGGGTGGGGGGGGTGGCAGGAAATGTGCTTTCAAAATCTTGGGGGGGAGCAGGAAAGTATCCCTTGTTCCATGCCATTAGTTCCTGTCCTGTTCTCAGTAAAGGAATCTTCCCTGTAGCCTGCTCAATTGTCTGAGGCTGGACCATGTCCACAGAGTGGCTGGGAGCTTTAACCTTTGCCCCTGGCAGCCTACTTGATGGGAAAAAGTGAGCAAAAGGAAACATTTCTTGCCCTTTTTCTTCCCTGACTGTCTCTGTCTAGCATTTCTGAGAGGAGAAGGGAAGGGTGTTGTGCTTCAAACTTGCCTCAGAAACCAAACAAAAATATTTCTTTCAATGTAGTAGTTTTGAGGAGAAAAATCTTCAAAGCCTACTCTGCCAAAAATGGAGATTGTGTAGAGTCCTTCCTGAGGGACCATCCTAAAACCTGGCTCAGAGCCAAAGATCTGGTCTGCCTGTAGTTACTATGGAGATAAGGAACACCCCACTGCGAATACTGTTTGACATAGTGGGGAATGAAAAAAGAGTAGCACAGTATTGAGAGATTTTGGAAGGAGAAATAGAAGACAGACACAAAATATAAGGAAGACAGTGGAAAACAAGATAGGGAAAGAACTCTATAACAAGATGGGTAGGGAAATGGAGAAAGAACGAGGAAATAGGCTCTGGATACTTTGCAATAAAATATATAAGAATCAAGGGGAAAAAAGCTAAATATACAAGGGAAGAAGGCATAATAAAATCAAGAGACATGGTAAGTTTCAGAAAGGGGATAAATTAAAAAAAAAGATTCTTGCAACTAAAGATAGTACACAAAAAATACACTATTTAAAATTATCAGGGGTCTGACTTTAATAGCACGGTCTATGGTGAGGCAATTATTTTTCACTCAGTCTAGTAGAGAATGGGTAAATATTTCAAACCCTGGGTGAAATATAATAAGAGGAGCATGTCACTTTCTATGGTATAACCTGATTACCTATCAGCAATAAATTACCATGCTATGAGTGGGGAAACAGATTTTCTTTGTAAAACGGAGCATGCCTGTTACTCTTTCATTATAATATATTTTGGTCAGAAAAAATTAGTGCAAACAAAAGTACTCAGTTTTAATATCTGGCAGTATTGCAAAGTATTAGTAAGGCCTTCAGATGATTACTAAACTGCTTAAGTTTTAATTAAACTATGCTAATGAAGCATGACATTTTAAACACTGTGGATTTACACAAAGGATTTTTCTACCTATCAAAAACCAGAGGTGAAATTCTCTGAAATAAGCATTGCCATAACTGAGAGTAACATCCTAATTAGGATATCAAAATATTCCATACATTCTGCTTGTGAGATTTGTTTGTAGTTAACAAGCAACTAGGCAGTGAAATACAGATATTTATATTAAATAGTGTATATAGTGTATAGCTTTGGTGCACAGTGTATCATGTGCTAATTTGATAAACTGCACACTACCATGTCTGATAAGGTTGTTTCACAAATACAAAAATCCTTGCTGACACAAGACACTGAGTTATAAACTCGCATATTTATTTTTAAACTACATATTAATATCATGTTAATCATTTGGCCTCTTAAATTAAGTGTGTTAGAACTGCTGCTACAATTTAAATGTTTAAAAACCATAAACACATGGACTTCTTGGGTTTGTCCAACTATCTCTCTAAATTTCTCTTCTTGTTTGGAACTTTTTTTAAGTTGGCAGTGTGTGTCTGTTTTCACTCACAGAACTAACTACACTCTGACCACCTTGCAGATTTGGATTCATGACCAATAGTAGCCTGAAAACAGCTTTGATAAACCATTGCAAAGATAATTTTGTTAAACTAACGACAATGCTTCTTTTGTACTATTACTTGTAGACATTCCTACTGCATTTGGTACAATGAGCCAATTTCATATCTGGTGTAAGTCCATCGATGTGCATGTCCCTGGTGTAATGGAAGAATACCAGAAATAAATTTGGTCCACTAATTAGTTCCCTATAGATTTAAGATAGAAGTTTCTGTATAATCAAGATCTAGCTAGAGTTAGATGATCTCTTAATATATTTGGCATTGTATGAGACTTCCCATTTCAAATTCTATTATAGTTCATATAGTGATTCTGCCCACCCTCCCCAGTCTAATTTGACTTAAATGACAGTTGGCATCCTTAAAAACTTGTTTTCCTTGTGATTAATTCATAGTCAATATACAAATGTAATAATATTCCATAAAGTATCTGTGTTCCATTATAAAATTTGAACACTGCAGCAACTATACTTTCCTTGATGTAGAACAGTCACTGTTTGACTAATTCAGTCAAGACAGAGTTGTTATTCTCAAGGTTAGTTTCAGTGTTATTGAACTGTAACCCATATGTGAGAGCTTTCTTTCTGAGTTAATCATCTCAAAGTTAGCAGTCAAGAGACTCTCAAGCATTTTTTTAAAATTCAGCTGTTGTTACTGCTCACAGCAGCCCTATTTGTAGAAGAAAAGTTACATAAGAACTCATGTTCTTCTTAACAGAATTCTGCTGAGACCCTGACACATGCAGTTACATTATTATTTTTTATACTTTTGCCAGCTTTTCAGTATTATATCTTCACAAATAACAGGCTATTTGCAATGCTGCCAGATTCCTGTCATATATAAGGGACTTTGATCAGGTTACACTATTTTTGTCAAGCTTGCACTCTGTCAAAGCATGTATTGACTGTGCAGCCTCAGCCTTTATATGCAAAGAACATCAAAACCAAGCTCCTGCTCACAATCAGGAATTACTCTGCGGGGTTGGAGGTGTCTGGGAAACTACTTACTGGTTTAACTTCTCATAAGCTTTAATTGCAGGACACATTGTCTACCTGTTTCATGACTTTTACAGCAACTGTAATTACATTCCAAATCTGAGTATTTCTAATACATGAATATACCTACAGTAAGTGCATTTTAAGAGATAGCAGGTCTAATTCTGCTCTCAGTGTAAATATGACAGCAGTGTAAATATGACATAGTGCCATTGATTTCAACTGAGTTACTTCCTGTATACCTGGTATGACTGACAGCAGAATATGGTTTTCTTTTTAAAAGTTCCAAACGATAAAAAATGTGGGTAATAAAATGAATGGCATTATTGTTAAAAAGCACTTAACACTATAAATGTGTGAGATAAACATCCAGTAAAACAAATTCCCTGCCCTGAAAAGCTTTTAGATATGATAAAGAAACAGAACTAAACATTGCATTTGAAAAAAAAAAGTTTTGCTGTATATTTATTCAGAATACGTGTACATTAAAAATACTATACATAGAGGTGGGAGGACTATTCGAAACGTTATTTAACTCTAAATTCAGCTCACTTGAGCAGCTTCACATTTTTATGAGGAAACACAGTTCTGCTCCCTTTTTATTAAGCAACTTTATTAATGGTTACTTTAGCCTTTGGGTTCTTCTCTTAACTACAGCAAAGTCATTATTCTTAAGGCTCATTTCAGTGTTGTAGAACTATAGCCAACATGTTTCGGGACCTAATCAAGTATATAATTTTAAGAAACTGTGAAGGCTTGCCACAAAACAAAACTCTCCATATTAATAAAAGAGACAACAGCTCCATTAACATTAAGGGAAAATACTAAAAGAAAATGATGTTCCACTTTTAAATTAGAGTTGGGTCACTGAAGCCGGACATCAGTGCGCGCGCACACACACACACACACACACACTTTGTACGATAATACCTGCTATTTGGCCACATTCAGTGGTCTAACAATTTACTCTTAGGAGCTTTGCATGAGGTACAAAATCCACAGAGGAAAACTGAGCAGTTCTACTCCTATTAAAGAAAAAAGATATAGGAAAGATGTACGCTGATATGTACCAATGTATTTTGAATAATGGGATTATTTTTCTGAGTTTGGATTTTTTGCAGCTAATTTAGAATTCTGGAAAAGACATCTCTGGAAGATCATTTCACCAAGAATAACAACTTAACTCTTTGCCAATCAGAAATCTCCAGTGTTTCCTTTAGCAAACAAAAGCACTTCATAACATTGGGGAAACTTGAGCAACTGATTGATGAGGAAATGATTTATTATAAATAGTAAAGGACTGCAATTACCACGTATATTTATCAAGTATACAACATTAATTGAGGGTAATATATATTTTAAGTATGTCTGCCTGAAACAGCCTCCAGCTACTCATGTAAATGAGTCCTAAATTACAGTTACAATAGAAATACCATCAAAATTACATTTGTCTTGGCTCTCTGCTCACTATAACCCAAAAGCTCATTTGGAAGCACCTGCAAACAGATTTTTTTGCCAAAAAGGGAAGGCAAGATTAAGTTTCATTTGACATAATAAACTTTGTAAAGTACAGAATTTTAAACTTCTGCAGAACAAAGAAGTTTTTGTAACTATGGCTGATTATAATTATGGGTAGTTCGGCACTGCCGAGGTGCCTTGGAATGTTCATTGTTTAACCTGGAAACAATTTGAACTAAGACATAGTGTTGCCCAAGAATACTCGAGGAAAAAAGAGGCTTGGTGGCTTAATCACTGGAATTTCACCTTTGGGAACCAGAAAAAGATGATCTGATCAATTTAAAAAAAAATGTATGGTTAGATTGCAAAAAGGCAAAAAAGAATTCAGTAATCACGGCTCTCTTTCAAAAGCACATTAATTGGGTGTCTTCAGTCTAAAGAGGGCCAGTAGGGCGTGCAGTAGAGACTCAATATGAACAGGTGAAAATTTAGTGCATGCCTTCAATACTGTATTTTATCTATGATTTCATGGACTCTAGAGAACATGTTTTTAAAGGTAAGGTAAACAAATTTTTGAAGAAGTTACTGCTACCCTTTTGAACTGCTGCAATGTGTACTGGAACATAAGGCAAATTGACTTTTTTTAGGCTTACGACTGCCTCACAATACCGAGGCTCAACAGCCATCATACTGCTTCATTACCACCACTTGTCCTCTCTCAAGAAAGCAAGCAAATAGCTCATTCAGGTATCTGCTATAAACTTTACAGACACAAATGATGACAATCAGAGGCACACACTTCCCTGATTTGCAGTCAAAATGAAAACTGTAGCAACTTGCTAAAAATTCAACAAATGTCAAACAATTAGCCAAAACCATTTACTGGTATGATTTCATAACAATTTAAGAGAAAACTTGGTGCTATGCAGAAGACATGGAAATAATACAACTGAAGGGATGGCCTGAGGAATATAGGTAGCATTATAAGAGTGTGTGAGATAATCTGTAAACAAGATATATCTTGCTAAAGTCAATACATTGCGAGTTACCAAAAGCAGCAATAACAGCAGCTTTATCTCAACTGTGCATTATATAAACTCGTAAGTAGAAGTCTAAGACCAATACTATTAGTAAATAGAAGAATCTTTTAACCTCATTTTGAACAGAATTTTGTATTTTAACTAAGTTTATTTTAATATAGAGAACTATATTTAACTAGGGTGGGGCAGCATAGTTGAATCCTGGGATGGTGGACGTAAAGCCACCCAGAATGAAGGCCTGCCCTCTCATATTTTTTGGGGGGGGGAGGGGGAGAGGAGACAGAGTCCAGAAGACAACCAGGGGTACAAAAATGAGAAAACAGGAACAGGGGTGAGGGTCATAGATTTAGAACAAGGGACTCGGAGTGGAACACTGAGAAGAGAATCCCAGATAGTGCCCCCTGTTCTGCAAAGGAGTCGAATCAGTGGACACCACCCAGAGGAACTCTACCTGGTGATGAGACACGATAAGGGAATGGAAGTAGGCTCCGCAGTTTCAGAGAACTTCTTTATTGAGTTTCCTTCTCCTGGATTGGAGGATGATCATCTTGGCCAGCACCAGGAGAAGGTTGAGAAGGTCCCACAACTTTGTGGGCCATAGATACAATGTTTGTATATGAGAAATGGGGAATTCAGATCAATTATTTATATCTAGCAGACCAGAATATAAGGCTATTATTTGGAGACTGAAGGAGCCACTACCAAAAAAAGCAGCCACGTGGTACCCATATGTTCTGACAGTTTCCATTAATATGATTTTCTCTCTATTCCTAATATGTCTGATTTTTAGTTAGATCATTTGAACATTTGATTGACTTCAGGTAAAGTCACTGTGGTACATTCTTGAAGAAGACAACCTTCTGACCTTTTGAGAGAGGCAATCCAAGAGAAAAATGGTACCTATTTTGGCCTTTAAGGTTATATCTACACTGCCATTAAAAACCTACAGCTGGCCCATGCCAGCTGATTTGGGCTCACAGGGTGGTTTAATTGTGGTGTGTAGACATATCAACTTGGGCTGGAGCTAGAGCTCTAGGACCCTGCAGGGTGGGAGGATCCCAGAACCCGGGCTGCAGCCTGAGCCTGAACATCTACACCACAATTGAACAGCCCCGTGAGCCTGAACCTCATGAGCCCAAGTCAGCTGGCACGGGCCAGCAGCAGGTGTCTTTTTGCAGTGTAGATATATCCTAAAAGTGCTGCCCTGCTAATGGCTATTGTCAGCAGTGAACACAGAGAAAGCTAGTTGATCATGGTGGTAGAAAATGAAGGTGGTGTTGGATTATATTATCACATGGAGTTCCCTAACAAATATTCACTGCCATTGGCATATTAAGGGTACCTGGGGATTAGACAAAAGAAGGGTAGAGAAATATTTTGAGATCTGTGAAAAAAGGAACTAACCTTCAGGATAAATTCTGAGTCTGTTCTAAAGACCAAGTTTTGTCCTTGTGAAAGGTATAATATGGTTTGATTGGAAGGTTTCCAAACTCAGGAATTTTTCTGGATGATGTGACAGCTGAAACTTTGAGGAAGAGGAAGTACCATGGAGAGTGTATTCAAGAGCTCAAGTATAAGATGGCTCAGTGTTTGGAGTACTCAACAGATTACATGAATAGAATCAGAGAACTTGGATGACAGATGAGGAACCTGGTTACACTGGAATGCAAGAAGATAGTAGCGAAGTCTAGCCCAGCATTTATGTTGGCTATTGCTGACATGCTTTCTTAGGTCACTACTCACTTTTACCCCAGTCTTACAGAGGCCACTCTGTAAGATCTCCAGAATGGTTTTGAACTGATCTGTTGAAGTATGGATGTTCTTTTAGAACATACGAGCATAAGAACGGCCCTACTGGGTCAGACCAAAGGTCCATCTAGCCCAGTATCCTGTCCAACGACAGTGGCCAATGCCAGGTGCCCCAGAAGGAGTGAACCTAACAGGCAATGATCAAGTGATCTCTCTCCTGCCATCCATCTCCACCCTCTGACAAACAGAGGCTAGGGACACCATTTCTTACCCATCCTGGCTAATAGCCATTAATGGACTTAACCTCCATGAATTTATCCAGTTCTCTTTTAAAGGCTGTTATAGTCCTAGCCTTCACAATCGCCTCAGGCAAAGAGTTCCACAAGTTGACTGTGCGCTGTGTGAAGAACTTCTTCCTTTTTTTGTTTTAAACCTGCTGACTATTAATTTCATTTGGTGGCCCCTAGTTCTTGTATTATGGGAATAAGTAAATAACTTTTCCTTATCTACTTTCTTCACATATCTCATGATTTTATATACCTCTATCATATCCCCCCTTATTTTCCTCTTTTCCAAGCTGAAAAGTCCTAGCCTCTTTAATCTCTCCTCATATGGGACCCGTTTCAAACCCCTAATCATTTTAGTTGCTCTTCTCTGAACCTTTTCTAGTGTCAGTATATCTTTTTTGAGATGAGGAGACCACATCTCTTTGAACCTTACTGAACTTGTTCCAGATCCCATTATATACTATTCATTGTTCATTTTCTACTGGATGCCAATAGACAGTTAAATTTTTGCAATAGCCATTTGATTTTAACTTCTTCCTTTCAATTTCCAAACTCTCAATTTTAGTTGTTCTACAGTTAGCTAGTTGAGTTGGCCTTGAATTGGCAAATCTGTGGTTCGGTAGCTACACTGGTTTTCTTTCTGCCATTTGAATGAATCCCAAAAATTAAAGCTTCCCTTTACCAATAGAGACTACCAGAACAGCAGAGGCTTTTTCAGTTTAAATTTTATTACTTCGGATATATGGGAAATTGGAGGATGTGTGGAAAAGATGTGAGATTGCTTCTTGGAATATAGCCTGCTTCTCTGGGGTCTCTGAAGGCTTGAAAGACCTAAGCATTTTCTTAAACTCTGTAGCATGACGCCTCTGAATTATTTTCCACACCTATCTTTCTGGTTATTTGCCATTGAAGGAAGAAGTTCTGTAGCCCCTTTTCCCTTGAAGAGCTGCTTCCTCAGAAGGGTCTAGATTAAGTCATGATGATTGCTTACATGGACAACTCCTGATCAACAATTTCTCTGTAACAGGGCATGCTGACTTGGGGCTGAACAAGTTAATTCTGAGAGATGTAGTTCCCAGAAAAATCCTGGGAACTGCAGGTTGCTGCAAGGTATACTGGGAAGATGGGCCTGGCAATAATAAGTAGCAGCATTCCATCATGATTTGAGCTGCAAGTTTGTCACAGTGGAGGAAAAAAAGTCACAGCTAGCATGAGTTTCACGTTTGTCCGTGACTGTTTTTTGTGTCTGTGTGACTCACCCCACAGCAGCAGCTCCTGTATTCTGCAGGGCTAGGCCCAGTTCCTCATTCAGCTGACCCTCCATCATGATAGGGGACAAGGAGGCAGACCAAACCTGAGTGGTGCCGAGACCTGGCACCCCAAGTCACCACTCAAAGTGTGGAGCCAGGCACAGCCCCACAATACACAGGAGATGCCACTGCTCAGGCCTGAAGTGAGTGCACAGCAAGCTCCCTCTCAACCCTGGGACACAGTCCAGTAGCCACTGGTGCCTGGGGTGAGTACAAGGAGGGTGGGCTCATGCTCCAGCCCAATCCCACCACCAGGCCTTCCCTCTACACCAGGTTGGGATTAGGGTTGCAGTGCAGGGCAGATGGTGCTGCTACAGGTGGTTGGTGCTGCCTCATTTGTCAGGACATTTTTTAATAAAAAATGTCACAAGGGTTGTCACTAAACCAATGACTTTTACTGAACGTACATGACTTTATGTGATTTTTGATAAAGATACCACAAAAAAGCTGCAGCCTTACTCATAAAGTAGAGATCAGATCTGGAATAGGGCTGTCTCATCAATAAAGCTGGGAAAGACCCAAGAAAAGATCTAAAGGCAGGATGTAGAAGGACCACAGGGAGAGGTGTAATGCGAGTGAAGGACATGGACCAGCACAACACTGTAAATGTTTATCTACAGTTTTTGCTTATGTTGTAACTCCAGTTAACTGACTGTCAGATAACACTTTTGTAAATGCTAATCTCCAAGTGTTCTGGGACACAAAATTTTGTTGTTCATCCAGGCCTTCAACTGCACAAAGTAAGTAGTAAAAAGTAGTAACTGGAAATCAATCAACTTGAAAACTCATAATAAAGCCTCCATTATACTGCAGTGAGGATCTCCAACTTTTCCTCCTAATTAGAAGAGCACCTACCTGGGATCTCAAGGAGCCAAATGAAAATGTATGCATAAGAGAGTCATTGGTTCCAGGTTTCCATCAACTATTTGAATTCAACATAGTTAGCAATCAAAATCTAAAAATGGGAAGAATGGATTAGCAATGTTATTGGGCAGCAATAATAGAATCATAGGACTGGAAGGGACCTCAAGAGGTCGTCTAGTCCAGTCCCCTGCACTCATGGCAGGATTATATTATCTAGATTCTAGACCAAGGGAAAAGGGAAGTGTAAAGCAAAAACTCATGAATGCTAAGACATGCAAAGAGATAAGTAAGTGAGATAAAAATGCTATGTCTATCTATATGTTGATAGAATGTCACAAGCCTAAAGATGCTAGCAAAAGAGGTGACCTTACAACTTTGTATCAGACAATCAGCCAGCTAATAGGAAAACTTTTAGCAGTACTGGAGGTCCTATTAAAGATTCAAATTGAAAGACACTTGGTACAGAAGAACAAAGGAAAAGATGGGCAGAACATTTTCAGTCTGTTTTAAAACAGACCAAGCCCAGGTGAACTACTAGAAATATGTGATGAAGATCTACCATCATACCTGGATATCGATTTAGGAGCTATTACAACCTTCAAATCAACTATAAGAAAAACCCTATCTGAAATGTGCATCCCAAGCAAGGGGAAAAAACTGACAGGGAAATACTCCAGACCCAGCTGGATGAATAACTAACTCAAACATGTTATGAGGAGTAAGCAGAGAACCTATAGGGAATGGTAAAGGGTGTTGGATCAGCAAAGAAACCTACATCATGGAGGTTAGAAAATGTAGGAAATAAAGTGAGAATTGCTGAATTAGCTCTTGCTAAGGAAATTAAAATAAGAATAGGTTTTGTATTTATATAAATAAAAAGAGAATAAGGAAGGATGAGGTTGGAGCCGCTATGCAGTGTAGATAATCTATGTATGGTCCAAAAACTAAATTAATACTTCGCCTCAGTTTTCAGTAAGAATGATAATAGGGAATATAGGCATGAAGGCAGTCCAGCTGATGGAAATGACTGTTTAGAAATGAAAATTAGCACATATAAAGTAGAAGAAAAACAAAGAGTGTAATGTGCACAAATCAGGGGGATCAGATAATTTCCCTCCCAATATATTGAAAGAACTGGCACATAAGATTGCTAGTCTGATAGAAAGGATTTTTAATAAATCAATTGATTAAGTGGTGGCACTACATGAGTAAAAGAATAGCTAATGTGGTACCTACATTAAAGAAAGGGGACAAAAATGTTCCAGGCAATTACAGTCCTGTTAGTCTGATCTCAGTAGTACATGGGCTTTAGAATAAATTGTGAAAGAAAAAATAATTAATTCAGGGAGGAAAATGGTAAATATGATAATACAACATGGATTTACTAAAGGGTAGATCATGCCAGACTAATCTGATTTCCTTCTTTGAGAAAAATAATTTTTTTTAGATAAGGGAAGCAAAGTAGATCTAATATGCTTGGACTTTAATAAAGCATTTGACAAGATACCACACAGGAAATTATTAGGTAAATTAGGGAAGACAGGGATTAATACAAGTACTGTGAGATGCATAAGGAACTGGCTAAAGTGGAGAGGGCAATGGGTTGTGCTGAGGGGTGAACTACCAGACTAGAGGGAGGCTACTAGTGGAGTTCCTCAAGGATTGGTTTTGGGATCAATCTTATTCAATATTTTTATTAATGAGGTTGGCACAAAAAGAAGTCAGAGAATGAGATTTGCTGACGATACAAAAGCCGGGAAGGCAAGGATCAGAATATCATATAGGAAGATCTAGATGACCTGAAGGCTGGAGTGAATGGGATGAAATTCAATAGTACAAAGTGAAAGGTCATGTACTAAAGGTCTAATTATAAGAATTTCTTCTACAAGGTGGGCCTCAAGTTGCAACAGACAGAAGAGGAGAGAGACCTGCGTGCGTGCGTGCGTGGGTCAATCACAAATGACTATGAGCCTCCAATGTGATACGACTGTGAAAAAGGCAAATACAATCCTAGGAGTAGTCAGTAATTATCTTGTGCCTAGGATGTTTCCAGTGAGGCATTTCCAGGGGGGAGAGAGAGAGAGAGAGAGAAGTATTAATACCATTAGTGACAACTGGAGTAAAGCAAAAGTTTATTATGTCTTCACTGTTGTTTGCACTGGTCATTGATTATGTCATGAAGAAAATAATTGTAGAAGGTAACCAACGAATTTTATGGAAAAATGATAAAGCACAATTAGATTACCGTTTTTGTGCTGATGACATCACCCGGCTTAGTCCAACACATTGTTTGATGGAAGACGAGACCCAACTTTTGTCAGGCACAGCAAAACAAGTTGGTTTGTTCAACAAGGGGAAGACAAAATATATGGTTATCAATGTCCCAAAAGCAACCATCAGAGCAGAGGAGAAATATTAGAAGTAAGCAAGCCATTCTACCTGTCTATGGAGTCAGATGTACAATGATGGTGACACCATACTAGATGTCAAGCAACAAATACCAAAAGCAGCAAACAACTTCTGTAAACTTGAAAAGATTTGGAAAAGTAGCACGGATTGGCACAGATACAAAAATACAAATTCTACAACAGAATTTGTAAGATCAACTCATTCCAAAGTAAATGAACGCGAAAGATCTTCAGAGTTAATTGGAAAGAATTTCTGCAACATCAGAAGTTATAGGACCAAACCAACCTAAAGCATCAAACATAGTAAGAAGACACGATGGACATATTTAAGATATGCTTTAAGGATGCCACGAGCCTGATTTTCATGTCAAGTGATAACATGAACAGCACTGGGGTAGAGAAAAAGAGGGTGACCTAGAGAAACATTATGCAGAACAACAGAGAAAGAAGCTAAATCTATCAACATGACACTCAGAAGCCTGAATAGAGCACCACAAGACTAAAATGAAGGTTGGAAACTGATGGACGGCCTATGCGCCTGAGGGTGTTGGAGAATAAAGAGAAGAATAGTTAGCAAAGGAATACAACATTACCAGGATATTAAAAAGCAAATTTTGGAAAATAAAGAGCCAAAGGCTGAACTGGGAAACAGCTAAGCATCCTTGAAAAAGGGGGGTGAACAGTGAAGTAGCAAAATTTGAAGGTGATAAATTTATTTAGGTTAGTTAAGACTTGAGCTAGACTTTGAGGAACTTCAGAGGAGCACTGCTGAAAGGACAGTACGATATCAGTCAAAATTCAGACAAAAAATATCTATACAAGGTAACACATTATGAGGATAACACATTCTGTTCTATTCTATGTAGTGTGACAGACCCAGACCAGTGGGGTACAGGAATCTGGTACAGGGCAAATATACTGGTCACTGGGTGAGTAGTTTTCTGTTCCCTGAGTGACCAGAGCAGGGGCTGCACTAGAGTAATCAGGAACCTGCTAGAACCAGTTAAGGCAGGCAGGCTAATTAGGACACCTGGAGCCAATTAAGAAGCAGCTGCTAGAATCAATTAAGGCAGGCTAATCAGGGCACCTGGGTTTTACAAAGGAGCTCACTTCAGTTTGTGGTGCGAGTGTGAGGAGCTAGGTGCAAGGAGCTGAGAGTGAGAGGGTGTGCTGCTGGAGGACTGAGGAGCACAAGCGTTGTCAAACACCAGGAGGAAGGTCCTGTGGTGAGAATAAGGAAGGTGTTTGGAGGAGGCCATGGGGAAGTAGCCCAGGGAGTTGTAGCTGTCATGCAGCTGTTATAGGAAGCACTATAGACAGCTGCAGTCCACAGGGCCCTGGGCTGGAACCCGGAGAAGAGGGTGGGCCCGGGTTCCCCCCAAACCTCCCAATTGACCTGGACCGTGGGTTCTTCCAGAGGGGAAGGTCTCTGGGCTGTTCCCCAACCCACATGGTGAATCTCTGAGGCAAGAAAATCCGCCAATAAGCGCAGGACCCACCAAGATAGAGGAGGAACTTTGTCACAGTAGGTTCTTATACTGTGCTCGTCAACATAGTATCTGAGAACCTTCTAGTAGTGTATTAAGCAACGTGACTAAACATGTTTCATGTATTATTTGTTTCTCATTTTCTTCCCAGAAAAGTAGTGTCTTGTTTTGGCAGGGTTTTAGGTTTTCTATCTTGTAGATACGGTGGAGAAGGCAAGGTCAAAAAAAAGGCACCTTGCACTTGAATCGGAAGGTGGGGAGCTTTGTGGTGGTCCTTAGTTTCTACAGAGTTCATCCTAGTTTTAAACCACCCCCTGGGAAAATTCTGTCTCCCATTCAGACACGCTTTTACCCTTATTGTAGAGAGTTCCATTATGCCAGAGGAACATCTCTGTTAATCAGTTTTTATTCTAGAGTTTTAGAGGTCTTCGCAATATCCTGGACCCAGGCCATGAAGCACCTTGAAGTATTGAGACCTTGAACTTGATTGTCAGTTCTATGAGAAGCCTATGTGAAGAATGGAGGACAGTTTTGATATGTTTGTAGTAGCCAGTGTTGCTGAGAATATGCACTGCAACATTCTATATTAATTGTCGTTTCCTAAGTGCTGAAGGCTTCATGCTCAGATATATTGCATTGCTGAAATCCATGTGAGTAGTGATGATGGTATGAATAAGTAAGGCCATGTCATATCTGTCAGGATGGGACACAGTCTCCTACCAACTGGAGATGGTAAAAAGCATTACTCACTGATGCTGCTATATGAGAGCTTAGCATCAGTGAGAAATCCAAAGTACTCTTGAACTACTGACTGAATTGATCAGCTGTGGATGTGTACCTTCAACCAAAGCAGACTAACCATGGCTGAGGACTATTCAAAATGCTCTTCTCTGCCCATCAGCATCACCTTCTGTCTTGCTTGGGTTCAGCTTCAGCCAGCTGTTGTTCATCCAGCTCATCTCATCCACCCATTGGGCCATCTTGGTGGTAGTGGTGTGGCTGTATATTTTGAAGGATAGGTAGAGCTGTGTGTAACTGCATATTGGTGGCACTTGACTCCATGTGAACTGAACAGTTCACCTACTACTTGCATCTATATGCTGAAAAGGACCAGAGAGAGAATTGATCCTTGTGGATTCTAAATTAACTGCAATCACTCACAAAAAGTCCTGAGAATAACTCAACAAAACCCTTGGCTCAATACACAGTAGTGCTAACCAAGTCCCCTCTCCCATAGTTTGTTAGGATGTATAAAAGATGGGACAGAAAATTATACTGACTCTTTAATGCCATTGTATAAATTGATGGCAATACATGTGAAATACTATATTCAGTTCTGTTCAAGTCATTAAAAAAAAAAGCTGTAAATTCAAGGGAGATAGATTGCAGGTATTTTCATATACAATTCTCTTACATTCCATAGTAATTTTAAGATGCTACAGGAGCAAACCATGCAAAATAGCCTCTCTAGCTTCCTCTCATAATTATTGTAAAATGTGGTTTGTTTCTCTAAGCCAGCACAATACTTTTTGTATTACTTAAAAAGCATGGGGGTTGTATCATATAGTGCTAAACACTAATAAACTGAAATCTGGTTAACCAAAAGGCAGGTTATATCTCCCAATGTTACACATGTTGCAGGCCTACAGGCATGGAACTTCAGGCTTCAATTCCAGGATCAGTCACAGGCTTCCTGTGTCACCTTGTGCAAGTCATTTAATATCTATTCGGGCACTACTGTGATCATGGGTACACTTAAGAAAATTATGATCAGACACGCATGGTTATCCAGAAGACTTCTCGCTGGATTAATGGATTCCCTGTGCCAGATATAAATTATAAACTGTTGACAAACACAGATATTAAGTATTACAAGCCTTGCTAAATTAATTCTGAAGAGTGTAGACAATGTAAAGTACAGTGTTATTAACAGAAGTGGTACACTACATTAAGGGGATCATTTTAGGAGAAAAGTCAGTCAGAGTTTAAGGCCAAAAGGGCCCTTAGATCATCTAGTCCAATGGTCCCTAAACTTTTCAGGGTCACTTCCCTCCTTGCCCCTATCCACACCGCCCCCCCCCCCACTGCGCTAGCCAGGAGTGGGGCTGCGTCTCCAAGGGTGGGGGGGACTGAAGACAGAGGTGAGGGGGCTGAAGCTGGGGCAGGAATGGAGCTGCAACTGGGCCATGGTGAGGACCAGCAGTGGTGTAAAGATTTTGCTTTGAATGTTCTGAGATACCTTGCAGCACTTTTACAGAGGCTTGCAGAAAAACCGCAGAGGTGGCTTAAAAACACCATAAAACTTACTTCTCTTAATTAACATAATTAAGATGGTGATAGTATCAGGACACATTATTTGCATAAAATGTTCTAAGATTAAGGCTTTAAATAAGTAGAAATTAATGATAGTTTAAAATTAGAAAAATCCAACATGGCAGACCAAAATGGTGGAGATGGGGATAACGCAGTTTACATTTAGAGTGGAAAATTCCATCTTCAAAGGGAGGAGCTTTGCTGAAGATGGTCAGAGGGAGGAGCTCCATCCAAGATGGCATCATAGGAAGGAGCTTAGCTTTCCAAAGATGGCATCATAGGGGAAGAGCTCTGTATCTAAAAATAGGATGACGTCAGAGGTGGAACTAGAAACTGATTAGCTGAGATGAGCTGACCTTTAAAGAGCAACCACTATATAAGGCCGACAGCTAGCAGAGTGAGTGTAGTGGGTTTGAAGCTTTGTGGAAGAACAAAAGCTGCCTGAAGAGAAGAACAAATAGTTCCGGAAAAAGCAACAGAACTCTAAAGGTTACCACGGCAATGGCTTTCATAGTAGCTCAATCAAGCAGCTACCTGGAGGAGCAGCAGCAGCAACTGAACCTTCTAGAAGGCAGCAGCTTTAAGGCTGCTATGCCACCCGAAGACAGCTACCTGTAAAGGCAACCACCAGCAGTGTTCAAGACACACAGCCACGGTGACTTTCAGAAATAACAGCAACCACCATCTCTGGCACTGGTACCATTGAGACAGAGCAGAAGGACCGAAGATGAGTCAGAGGGATTTTGGTGTGAGAGTGTAAGACTAATTTTATGGTTTTTTGTTAAAAGAGTGCCTGGGTGTGTCTGTTAATAAAGTTGAATGCCTGCTCCTGAATGAGATCTCCCATACCCATCCTGCGACCACTTGGCCAGTGCTCACAGGATGTTAAATAAATATTAAATGCTAAATGTTTAGTGTTAAATGTTAAGGTTTGTGTTAAGTAAATTGTTTTTCAATCTGTGACAATGGTTTCTTATATGTGCATATAGAGGCTGCGTATACTGCATTGTATTAAGTATGGTATTAGATTGTAACATTAAGACTAAAGCCTTTCTGTATGCAGGATCTTTATATGATTATTACATTGGAACTACTGTATTCTCAGTCTGTTAGATATTTTATGCAGTCTTATTTTGCTGCGTTGCTTTATTGTACAATTCTTAAATGTAATTCTATTGTGTTTTAGTAAATCCTATGTATCTTTTCTTCCTTTATTCAAATCACTAATTTTTTAAATTTCTTTTATATAAATAATCCTTGTTTTCAAAGAATTTCTGCTTGCTTGTGTGTGTGTGAATCCTTGAGCGGAAGGCTGTATCCGTGTCCTTTCATGGGTTAGCAAGCCTAGCTTGCTCTGGGGAGCCCTCTGCAGATCAGAGATAAGTTCCCTGATAACACTCTGGCAATTCCTTTAAGGCGGGCCACAACCTTGTTACCCTCTTGTTAAATTAAAAGTGCAATTGTAGGCTAACTTAACTGGCATCTAAAATTTACGGTAACAGTGGCTCTGCATGCAGCCGCGGACCCAGCTGCCAGCCCTTGCTGGGGCTCCATTCCCAGCCTGGGGCCAAGGCTGGGGACTGGGTCAGATATGGGGCCAGGAGCTGGGGCCAGGGCCAGAGCAGAGCTTGGCTCCCTCCCTGCCCCTCCCCCCCATGTGGGCTGGCCCAGGCCCACCACACACCCATGAACATTTCTTCACGCTCCACAATTTGGGGACCTCTGATTAAATTTGACCTCCTGTATATCTCAGCCCACCAACACCACCCAGCACCCGCACACACAACCCACCCACCCACAGTTGCATGATGAGCAATTTCCAACTCTTTCAGCACAAAAAGACCTATGGATTCTCTTGAATGTTTATCTCAAACCCAACACTAATTTCTGCCATTGGTCACAAGGCATCCTGAATGCAACAAATGAGAAGAAGTTATTTCTTCATTTTTTAAAATTCACACTGCTAATTTTCAAACCTACAAACTGAACTGGGATTGTTCAAGCCTAGCACAGAAGTGTAGCATAAATGTTAAAAGGAAGTAAGGGGATTGGAGCCACACAGCAGCTTTTGTCTACACTACAGACCTTACAGTGGCACAGCTGTGCCGCTGCACTGCTGTAAGGTCTCCCATGTAGCTGCTCTATGCTAACAGAACAGAGCTCTCCCATAATTAAACCACAGCAAACAAGTGAGAGTAGTTCACTCCGGCACTTTTGTCAGTCTGGGGTATTTTTTTTCCCACACACCCAACCAACAAAAGTTTTACCAACAAAAGTGATAGTGTAGACAAATCCTGAGGGAGTGTTACATAAGAAAACAAATATGCCATATGCAAAGCATTATTTTTTTAATTAATCAACAAAAACCAAGCAACTTTAATAATTTTGTCTGCAATTGAATTTGAGTCTTATCTAAGCAGTCTGAAAATTTTCCAGAATACAAGCACTATCTAATTTCACAGTACTGTAACACCTATCATAAAAACAACAACTAATGGGATGAATGGCCATCACAATTTGAAGTTAAAAGAAAGTTGTGTCATTCCACAAGCTTTGTAAGTAACTGCACTTAAAACAGGTATGGTTTGTCAAAAAATATTGTCCAAGCAGAAAAGATTAACACCCAAAGACTTACGATAAAATATCACAAAGAATATATATACACACACACACAAATATATTTTTAAAGTATGATTATTGATTCAACACATTTCTGTTTTTTAAATAGTCACAAAGGTGTCTTTACTGATGATAGGCTTCTAAGCGTATTCTGTTTGGATCCTCTGGATGTCTCAGTGCAATTCCATACCGCAGCAGCAGTTCAACATAAGGTGGCCAGAACGAATCACTGATTGTCAAATATGGTTCATGTGGTGTACTCATTAATTTGTTTATAAGACGCTGGAAGATCAAGAGAATGAGATTCAAAATATGCATAAAATAGGTTGATTTTAATCAATTTTAATCAAGGAAAGCTGAACACATTGATGTCATAAGAATTGCTTACCTAAAAGATACAAAGCCCGTTCCAAATAGAAATTATTCATTAAAGAATGTTTAATTGATCTTTTAAAGTATGAAACTGTTGAATATAAAATTAAAGTTGATTATCTTCCCTTATTCAACAATATTCTAATTTCCCCCCAATAAAACAAAAGCATATATTGGATTTTAGGTATGTATCTAGTTATGCAAGCCGCTCAGTCAAAAGATAATGGAATGTAACTGCAATTTATTTGGTTTTTAAAATAAAAGCCCACAAAGACAATGTAGCAATTTAAGATTTAGTATTTGTTTAACAGGCTAGAGAGAAAGTTAGGCAAACCTTCATTTTAGATATTTTCTCTTTTTCATACCCACCAACAGATACCACCCCTCTCTCATTTCACTGCAATATAATTCCCCAAGTGATCTCTTCTGCCAACAAAGGCTCCTTCTCCCTCGCCTTTCTTCAGACTTAAAACAATGGAATTTCCATTATCTGACCATGAGCCAAGAAACTGCTTTCTGAGTCCCAAAAGGTTCTATTTTTGGCTTTCGGCTCCCCTTTTCCAGTCATCTTCTATTTACTTTTAACCTTAACTACTAATTTTACAGTTATGATACTCAAAGATGCATATCTTTTCACATCTTTAATGCTTTGTCATCTCCTCGCTATCTACTGCACTTGCTTGTCTTGAGCAAGTGAATCAATGTATTAATCAACTTCCTTCAGTTATGTATCTCAAACAAATCCCTCCGTCCCTCCCAAGCCAAGATAAGTTCCCACAAACAATTCCGTCTTTTTTTTTCTCCTTGACCTAGACTTTACAGACAGTGGAGTCAAATGCAATCTGAACATCAGCCTGGTGTCTCTGTTCCTGATCTTAGAACCCATATATTTGTAAATCTGCGTACTGCCATCTTCACAATATTGTTTGTGAACACCACTGCCTTGACAGCCATGTTAGCCTAAATCCTCTCATGCTTTCATCTCTACTCACCTTAGCTACTGCAACTCCCTTCTTTATGGCTTCTACAAGTTCTAGCTCTCCAGACTTTAGCATATACAGAATGTTTCTGCCTGCCTTGTTCCCAGTACAAAGATACATCATAATCTTCATCTCCAAATACCCTCATTGGTGACTCATTCATTTTATATTCAGATCAAAATTGCCTTCCTTCTTTCAAAACACTCCACTGATTTGCTCCAGCCTATCTACCAAAATGTTTGCTCTGTACTTCCCTGCCCCATATCTTCTATTCATCTCTCACAATATTAATTCATGATCTTTCATAAACTGTTGCTGGTGAGACTTCTCAGCAACACCCATATTCTGAAATAACCTTTACCATCATTCACTCTCTCTCTCTCTCCTGATTTTATTTAAATTATTTATACTTGTTTTTGTACCATAAGCATCATGTTAATTCTTTTTCAAAATAATTCTTAGTTTAACATGAATGGGAATCATCACTGAAGAGATTTGAAGGAGGAATGTTACACTGTGCATAGAAACATGCAACATCTCTAGAGTATGAAGCAGCACAAGAAAACTTACTGAGGCCTTGGCTACACTCAGGAATGCTGTGGCTACAGCTCAGGCTACAGTAAATGCTGTGAAGCGCAAGTGTAGTTGCGCCGCCAGCGCTGCGAGAGCTGTCTCGCAGTGCTGTATGTACTCCACCTCTCCGAGGGGAATAGCTTGCAGCGCTGCGAGCGAGCGTACAGCACAGCAGGCTCTGATTACACTCGCCTACAGCGCTGTACTCGCTGCGCTCGGGGGGAGGGGGCATTTTCACACCCTGAGCGCAGCAAGTTGCAGCGTTGTACAGCGCTAGTGTAGCCAAGGCCTGAGGCACTTCTGATAAAAATTTACAAAGGGAATTTAAGGGAACAGTATTGGCGGATTACATGTTCCTACAGGGGGAGTAATGGAACACGTAAGCAGGAGTCTATGCAAAGTTGCTATACAAAATGAAGTTAAATCCAAAGATAAAATATAATGTAACACTTATAGGAGTGTCTAAGAATGGCTGCCACAGTGGACTGGGGGTTTAACTAATTTTTATTTTTTGTATGTATACCTATTCTTTGCCTTGGTAATGTATGTGATTCCAATTAAATAGTTGTCACTATTGGTATTGCTCTATAGCAAAAAATATATACAGTAAGAAACAGTTACTTGCTGTAAGTGTGGTGCTTCAAGATGTGATGCAGACATGGATGCAGACTGTATTCCACTCAGCCGTTTGCACGCCCAGCACACCAGAACTGCAGAAACTTGCAAAGCAGTACCTATAGATAGGTGGCACTTATGCCTCGTGGCTGTAACTCCTCCCCTGGCTACATTAGGGGGCACCACCCCAACCCTCCCTCAGTTCCTTCACACTGAATGCCCAGAATCAAGACTCCGATGCAAAAGGGGACAGAGGGTGGTTTGTGGAATACACATTTGCATCACATCTAGAAGAACCACATTTACAGCCAGTAACCATTTCTTTGAGTAAATGCAGCTGTGTATTCCACTTAGGTGACTCTCAAACAGTCCTCCGCAGGAGGCAGTGCTCAAAGTCTACCTAAACAAGGACTGCAGGACCATTCTACCAAAGCTTGCCTCAACCTTGGAAGATGCAGTTATGGTGTAATGGTTCGCAAATGTATGCATCGAGGACCATGTAGCAGCCATGCAAATGTCCAATATGGAAACGTCACTCAGGAATGCTATGAACATTGCTTGACTCTTGAAGAATGAGCTCACACCCACTGATGGGGATTAGTTGAAGCTGTTTCATATGCAGTCTTGATGCATGATGTTATCTATTTGGAGATCATCTGTGAAGAGACTGCTTGACCCTTCATGCATTCTGCACATTACGCAAACGAAGGAGGTTAAGCACAAACCGGTTTAGGCCTGTACAGATAAAAGGTTAGACATCGCCTGACATCTAATGTAGGGAGACACTGCTCCTCCAGAGATGAATGCTGCTTAGGAAAGAATGCAGGTAAATATACCACCTGGTTCAAATGACACTGAAAAACCACTTCAGACAAAAAATTTGGACGCAGTCGTAAAGCCACTTTGTCTTTGGAGAATTGTATATATAAGGAGATTCTTTCCTCAGAGCCTGCAACTTTCTCACACTCCTTGAAGATGTTATTGCTACCAGGAATGCAGTTTTCTGACACAAAAGCGGGAAGGGACAATATGTCAAGGGCTTGAACAGTGGTTCAATTAAGGCCGCTAGGACCATGTTAAGATCCTGTAGAGGAACCAGCTCTTGGTCTGGGGGGATGTAAAAAAAGAAGCCCTTTTAAGAATCTGGCTATTGGAGAAAACTGAAGGGGCGGGGGGGGATGAAATACCAATATGATGAAATGCCAGATGCACTTTCAATAACTAAATGCAAGCCCCAATGACTAAAAGATGCAGCAGATACTCCAAAATGTCCTGGATAGAGGCCAGCATTGGCTGGATTCCACAAGCTAATGACCAGATGGTCGAGCAAGCGCCGTGTGGTGCTGACATGAGCACGAACTTCCTCTCTGGATCCATCCCTCATAACCAGTCATCCCTTCCTCTTGAGATACACCATAACAACGGCCAGCATTTGGTAAAGTCCCGAGGGGGAAGGAGAAGAGAGGCCAAATGGAAGTATTGCATACTGAAAATGGCGTTCCATCATGACAAATAGAAAGATCTTTCTGTGGCTTGGCAAAATCCGCACATGAAAGTAGGCATCCTGAAGGTCCAAAGAAGCAAACCAGTCATTCTGAGACAATGTAGGGAAAATGGTCAATAGAGTGGCCATTAGGAACTCATGTACCTGATATATTTGTTGAGGTTGTGAAGGTCAAGGGTGGGTCTTACACCTCCCTTGGTTTTGGGTATCAGGAAGTACTGGGAGTAGAAGTCATGACGTGATGTTCCTGCAGAACCTCCTCCACTGCTCCCAAAACCAGCAGAGAGCAGACCTGTTTGAGGAGCAGTATCTCATGAGAGGGGTCCCTGAAGTGAAGGTGTGGAGAGGAACTGGATGGCATAACCTGATCTGATGGTGCTTAGGAAAGCAAGCCAGCCTGTCCCCAAACTGGGGAGGATGAGGAGAGGGAAAGCAATGGCTGAAACAGTGCTCTGGAACAAGGACTCAAAATGGGTACTGGGATGTGTGGCGTGTGGACTGGATGAACTCAGAGCCTAACTGCTTTCTGCTGTGGGATCTATCCCTCTTTCTGGGGTAGTCTCATTGCCAAGGAGGAGGAACAGGCTGGACAAATGTATGCTGTAGACAACGCTGCTGTTGAATGCCGTATTGGTGCCTTTACACTGCCGGCATGTACATCCCCAAGGACTGAAGGACTGCAGTATCTTGTCAGTTTTGCCCTCCTCTTGGTGACCGCAGAGACCATCACCCTAGCCGAGGTGTCTGCGAGGTCTAGTTAAGATGTCGTTGGAGTCTGCGTCACTTTGACATAGCTGTCCAGTGAACAAAATCGTACTTGGACAACAAGGCTTGCTGGTTAGCAATTTGCATCTCTAAAGAAGAGAAGGTGTAAATCTTCCTGTCTATGAGGGCCAATAATTTAGAGTCACTATCATTAGGGATGGACATAAACCTGCCCTGTCAGGCGCTATGGTTCACCACAGTTGCAACTAGGGGAATTTGGGACCAAATGAGAATAAAACACCTCAAATTCCCATACGGGAATGAAATGGAGCTTTGCTATGTACTTAGCCGCAGGCAATACCAAAGCTGGCATGCTCCAGAGTGCCTTAGCCAATTCAAGAAGCCCATAATTGATAAGTATGGCGACTCTCCCAGGGGCAGATGGCAACAGGATATCCACTATTTGTGCGTGTTCTCTTGCAAGAACTCCACTTGAAAACCGACGGAAGCAACTACAAACCACAAAAGGTCTTGCTATGCCTTAAAATTCTCTGGTATGGAAGAGGAGAATGAGACAGGCCGCACAGAATCATCCAAAGATGAAGAGGAGGTCCTTAACTGATCCAAAACCAGATTCTGTTCCAGGGCTGATAGACCGTGGCAGGATGACTCCGGAGGCTCCACAGGGAGGATAACAGATACCTGGGCCTGTGGCAGATCAATAGTCACTGCCAAAGCCCTGGCTGGAGATCTTGCCTTCAATCAAGACAAAGTGTAGGACCTCACCAATAAAGGAGTATCCCACAGATTCCATGGAGGCCACTAGCATGGATAAGGCATTGGTAGTCAGCCTCTGTCCTGACCACGAGACGTGTACCAATCCATCAATTCCCCCTGAGGCTGGTGAGGTGATGGCGAGTGAGAGGATGACAACCCTGACTCAGATGCTGAGGAGCCTCAGGATCCCAGCGATGAGGACAGAGAAAAACTAGAGGGAGCGAGTAACTGATCGGACTTGTCCATCCCCAGAACGAGGCAGGAAGCAGTGCTGCCAATGGAAGCAGTACCATTGGTACCGAGCATGCTGGTCCCAGAAGTGGTGTCAATCCTGATCAGCAGTGATACCTGAGTGTCTGACAATACCAACATTGAGCGGTGAAAGCCACCATGGTGCCAACTGCAGTGGTGCTGAGGAGATTCCTGGTACCAAGGTCCCCTGTACCAATCCTGGCATTGGACCTGCTTCCATAACCTGTGGAAAGGGAACACTGGGGTGTAGTGCTGACAGACCCAAGGGTTCAACAGCTTGTTCAATCGATGGGGCTATAGATGACGCAGACATGACAAACTCCTGGGCCAAAGGAGAGGTTGGGACCAAAAGGCAGAGGAGATCTGTTGCTGCCTGGTACACTGCTGATGTGGAAACAGTCAATGCCAGTATCTCCCTCATCGGTACTGGACTCAACAGATGCTTGGTGGCCAGAACAAGAGTCAACAGTACAGTGTTTCTAACCTCCCTACTCGATACCGGGGAAGGGTTAGAGGTATTTGTGCCATCCTATACACTGGCACCAACTTTGTGCTAGTTCCTGCTTTTCCTGGGAAGTGGAAGAATTACCTGAGACCTGGAGTGGTTTTGATTGGTCTTATGCAACCTTCTCCTTGGCAGAGTAGACAGGGAACAGCTCTCCTCTGTTTCTTTGCAGAGGCACCTGCTCCGGAACATAAAACCGCAGCACTCTTGGAACCCAAGGGCAATCTCCGACTTGACGAGGGCTTCAGTACCGAAGCAGGCCGCATAGCCTGCTCCAGCAGTTGCAGTTTCAGGAGAAAGTCCTGAATCACTTGAGTCCATTTCTAACACTAACATAACTAACACTATGGTACTACTAATTATATACTACAAGGGAAAAACTAAACTAATTGAGAGGTCGTGAGGTTAAGACCACACAGAGCTCTGACTCCAGCCATGGAGGATAAGAAGGGACTAAGGGAGGATTGGGGCGGCGCCGCCTTGTGAAGCCAGGGAGGTGCTATGGTCACAAGGTGTGAGCGCACCTCTCTATGGGTACTGGTAGGCAAGTTTCTCCCTCTCTGGTGCACTGGGACGGGACGCGATAAATCGATCCCCGAGAGGTCGATTTCTACCCGCCGATTCAGGCGGGTAGTATAGACCAGACCTAAGAAACTATTCTCTAAGACAACAGTTTTGAAATTTAACAGGCACTGAACCTAGCACTAAATGGCTCAACAAAAACATAAAACAAAGATCAGTGACACTCAAAGTTTAGGCTATGATAATTAAAATTAAAAACAAGTCTGAATTTCTGGGACTAGTTTATTCTTTCAAACAGAAATCAGACATCTGGGTCTTTTAGTACTTTGCAGGTGTTTAAAATTAGTTAAGGGAATATGAAGAGTAATTTTAAGATATAAGTTTTTTGAAATTATATTTCCACAGGACTTAACTCATTTGGCTACTTTAATTTCTGATTTGCTTTCAAGCTCTACCTAATTTGGCACTAAAAGGCATGCTGAAATACTTGAGGCATGTAACATGAAGTTGAAGTTAATGACATAAGTACAAAAACCTCACAGTCTGCACTTTCAAGTTAAGCATAACAATGTCATAGTGACCGGATTTTAGCATCTAAACACCAGAATGTTATAATTCCGCAGGCCTTCCCTCAGAACAACTGCTGTTCTTCATGGAGGTCTCGCTCAGACAGATCCCTATTAAAAAAACCTGTATTCCCAAATACTAAGTTTAGGATAGAGAAGGTGCTGTCATCCATTAGCTCTATCAGATTTATGCCTTGCAAATTCATAATTTATTTGGGTTTTTACAAATTATAATAGGAGTGTCCATTCAACAATAAGAGCCTGCTTGGCAATTAAAAATATATATATATATTTTTTTTTAATTGCCAAGCAGGCTCCTATTGTTATATACATATACACACACTAAAAACAGAAGTATCAATTCCTATAGATCAAATCAAATAACCCAACAATATGAATATATTAGAAATTAATTGACTTGTTGCTGCATTATATTTCAGAACCATGTACATGCAAATAGTACAAAATATAAAAAAGTTAAACATTTTAGTTCAGGTTTTTTTTTAACCAAACCATTTTAATATTATTTTCTAATGTGAACCATTAAGTTAAGAGTTATAAAACCTGACTTAAAAAGTAGTGAATATAAAAATGACTTAAGTTTGACTTTGTATCTTAAAATTAGAAGTTTAAAAGCCTATAATTTTCCAATTCAAATTGTAGGATCAGTTTGCTAAATTATGCTTACATTTTTAAAGAGTTTAGTACCAGAAAGTTACTTTGGATGTCCTGGGGATTAAAAGAGGAACCCAGTAAGATTTTTTTGAACACTGTTTCTATTATCTTAGTTATTTTAATTATATTATCACACACCATCATTCATTTTGCTTATATACCATTTCCGATTTTGAGCATTGTAACAAACAAACAAAAAATGACATCACACACACAACCATTTTACCTCTAAAATTTCATGTAACGTTACCAGTTGTACAGTTGGTTCTTCAGCTAGACTCTACAAAAGCAACACAAAAGATGTTCAAATTCTAACACAGTCAGAAAAGAATCTTAATTGACAAAGAAAAATTTCAATGCAAATAATTCAGAGTAATGAATAAACTGATTTTTTAAAATTTAAAAATATTGAGTCATCATATTAAAGTTACATATTTTAATCCTATATTCAGCAACAAATTCAATGTAAACTCTAAACATAAATGAATGTTTCTCTTAAACTAAGTTGAAAAGATGATATTAAATGTTACATCTGTCAAGAATGGGATTCACATTTTATTAATTCAAACATCTTATTATTAAACATGACTGCGAGTATAAAGTACTCATTCTGTGTCTAAGATTGGTAAGAAAAGTCACAAGATCAATGCCTTTAAGTACATTTTCTAAAGTTCTGGGCAAAGAGATGTAAACATGTGATTACTGCAAAAATGATGTAATCTTGTTTTAAGAGTTCAGTCCATAGTGCCTTAATGTTTACTCTTAATTTATATTGCAATTTAATATTTTTTGGATTAAGCCTCTAGAGGTTATCCAAATACATTTACTATGTTCAAGAAACAAAATTCAGTTTTGTCATAGGATTTTCTTTAAATGTTTTCCTTTTTTAATGTTTAATGTTATTTGAAATTGTCTTCATTTATCAGAGGGGTAGCCATGTTAGTCTGTAAAAAGCAACAGAGAGTCTTGTGGCACCTTTAAGACTAACAGATGTTTTGGAGCATAAGCTTTTGTGGGTGAATACGTGCGTCTGACGAAGTGGGCATTCACTCACGAAAGCTTATGCTCCAATACATCTGTTAGTCTTAAAGGTGCCACAAGACTCTCTGTTGTCTTCATTTGTAACAGAGCCAGTTCACGAGTCTTACAAGTTAAAAGATGGTCAGGATTTATGATAAACCCCAACTTTGGAGTGGAGGAAGAACTTATAAAAATTGACATAAGGCCAAATCCTATCTCCTTCCTCCACGACTGTGGAGGGTCCCCTGACAGCATCACTTCTGAGACTCAGCTGCACCAGAGACCATATTTGGTAAGGGCCACAAAGGGGTGCACACACATCCCATAGTGCAAGGAGGAGGGCTCTGTAGCACAATGGGAGAAGGGGATGTGGAGATTATATTAGCCTATTGGCTGTAGCAGCCTCCATGGAGTGGTTCTAAAGACACTCTGCAGCCTTGGGTGATGTTTTTCTTCCTGCTCCCCTGCCCAGCATCTCACTTCTTGGGCTGGGCACTGGATTCAAGATTTGCCTTAAGGCTAGAATTGGCATATGGAGTATCAGCATGGGAGACATTTTAAACAATTGTACAAAGAGAAATTATTGGTTTGCTACTTTTAAGTCCTAAGGATGTTAGCGCAAACATTAAAGACGTTTTTATACTTGCAAAATTAAAAAAAAAAAAAAAAAGGAGAGATTTGACTTTATTTTTGGTAGACCAATGGTGTTAAATATTTACAGTTTCTTAAATTAAGTTCAGATTCTGTAGTGTGACAAATTTAACCAGTATCATAAATTACATCACTTTAAAGCAAGATAGCCATCACCACATGGGAAAAAGTATACTTTTTCCTTCCCACAAGTACAATTGACATATAAAATATTTCTTGTAACGTGAACTTTCAGACTGCTGTGTGTGACAAAAAGGGTGCATCTTTCTTTTGAGACTGGAGAGTTATCCTGCATTTTCAATTTCATTCTCATGCCTGCCCATATTAAGACCCCAATCTTGAATCACATGCTTCAACATTAGCAGAGATGCTAACCTTGCACTTAGACTTTTATGGATGTTTATGAAAAAAATTAAGGAGGTTGCTTGAAGTGGTCTCAAGTGCCAAATTTGCAAAGCCAAATACAGATAGGGTGTCTCAGGTAGAACCATGAAAGCTTGTAGTGCATTTTAGGTCCATTTCTGTGAATGTTAGAGTAATAACAGCCGTACAAACTGAAGTAACATTTAGTAACATCAACAGCCATGATGAGGTCTGACCATGATATTGGCTATATCCTCGGTCCTTTGCAAGCATTTCTAAAACCATTCCATTTTTATTTTGCCATATTTGGCTCATTTTGTCAGTGGGGTTTGGAGTGTGGATTCACCGCTCAAGCCACAGGTTGTGTGTTGCACTCCAACAGCCCCCATAGACTCTGCTGGACTATATTACTGTGCTCTAGATACCTGGAGTGTGCCAGCAGGGGCACATAGAGCAGTTAGAATGCAACACGCAGCCTGTGGCTTGCTTGGTTGCAGTGTGCCAACCCATTCAAAATGGCCACAGCTTGCCTCCTATCAGAATGATCCTCACTCTGCAGTCTTTGCATGTGCCACAGGGACAGGAATGCCCTCAGAAATTTCTCTCATGGTATGCTGTGAGGGAGTCATCCTGCCCTCAGGGGACGGAGGGACACCGGATGCTGAAGTGGAGTTGCTGGCTGGGTTGAAAGAAGGATTAGGTGGGTTTCAGAAAGCTGGGAAAGGGACTTGTTAGGGTGGAGTTGGGGGATAAGAGATAGGGATGAAGAGGGCTGTTTGGTGGGGTTGGGGGGTAAAAGAGGAGTAGCTGCCCAGTGTCAGCTGGCTCATGGAGACGAGGCACCAATACCAGATGTGCTTGATGGGTGGTGGTTACTTACTGGTGCTGCAGGCAACTGCTTGCAATGTCACATACCCAGAGGTGCCCATCCAGCCCCAGGTACTGGTAGTCATGCTGAGGGAGAAGTTGCAGGGATGCCAGCATGTCATCCCTGCCACATGCTGCTTGTGCTCTCAGCTGAGCTCCGTGCTCCCTGTGGTGGTTGGTTATGCAGCAGCCACTTTTTGGGCTCCTGCCAGGAGAGCTCACCCATGCAACTGAGGAGCTACCCTGCAAGCCTCTCCCAGCCCGACTGACACAATGGTGGCACTTGACATGTGTACGGCTAGGCTGCAGGCACCCTTGCACAGGGGTGCTGGCAATGGAGAACACCACCCCTGCAGATGCAGCACTGTGTTCATCAGACCCAAGTGGTGAATGACACGCAACACATACATAATCTTCCTAATTTTTCGATATATTTGCAAAATTCATAGATTTATATCTGATTTGATAATTTTGTAATCACATTTAAAAATCGGGAGAATTATTAAAAGTTAGGGAGAGTTGGCAGCTCTGCATTAGGCATGCAAGAGGCCTCTAAGATCAATGGGATTACTCATGCTTAAAGTTAAGCATATGCTTAAGAGTTTGCCAGATTGTGGCCTATGAAACGAACCAGCTGCTGACAATGGTTGTCAATAATGGGTCCCTCTGAAGCAGTGTGGAAAATGGTTTAACTACTAATTCAGACAAGGACAAAGTATGTAAATTACATTAAATTAAGGTTTCAGCTATAACATGGCTGAAAGCAGCTGTCTCTCTTTTTCAGTTCAGGGGCAGTTCAACCATTCCCTATACTGGTTCTGGGAACCTGATGCTGAACAGACAAGGCCCAAGTGTCCTCAAGAGCCCAACTGAGAACCTTACTAGTTTTTTAGTTTTTGTAGCTATTCTTTTAAACATTAATGATAAAGTATTTGATTTTACTATGGACTTTGATTTTATTATTTAAAATGCTCCCTGACTGCCTATTTTCCCTAAAGTTTAAAGATGACTTTTAGCTCAGTTTCCCTGAGTAGGAAGTTGAGGTTAATATTCTAAACTATTCTCTGTAACACTTTTGTGCCAACAATATTGCTGAAGAATTAAAATTTGTCTTTGAAGAAAAATATGAAACTATCCAGACGGGAGCAGGGTAGACTAATTCAGAACTTGTTTCACTAAGCCCCCATACCAGCCCTCTATGATATAATCAAACTTTGAAAGGTATCACTTAGACAACAAGAACAGTTGTAGGAAGTGACTTGGACATTAAGGTCAGAAGGGACCATCATGATCATCTAGTCTGACCTCCTGCACATTATAGGCCACAGAACCTCACCCACCCACTCCTGTAATAGACCCATAACCTCTGGCTAAGTTACTGAAGTCCTCAAATCATGATTTAAAGACTTCAAGTTACAGAGAATCCACCATTTACACTAGTTTAAACCTGCAAGTGACCAGCGACCCGTGCTGCAGAGGAAGGCAAAAATCCCCCAGGGTCTCTGCCAATCTGACCTAGGAGAAAATTCCTTCACGACCACAAATATGGCAGTCAGTTGGACTCTGAGCATTTCAGCATGACCCAACAGCTAAGTAACTGGGAAAGAATTCTCTATAGTAACTCAGAGCTCTCCTCATCCAGTATCCCATCAACAGCCATTGAGGATATTTGCTACTAGTAGTCACAGATCAGCTATATACTACTGCAGGCAGTCTCATCATACCATCCACTCCATGAACTTATCAAGCTCATTCTTGAAGCCACTTAGTTTTTTTGCCCCCATTGCTCCCCTTGAAAGGTTGTTCCAGAACTTCACTCCTCTGATAGTTAGAAATCTTCATCTAATTTCAAGCCTAAATTTGTTGATGATCAGTTTATAGCCATCTGCTCTCGTGTCAACATTGGCACTTAACTTAAATACCTCCTCTCCCTCTCTGGTATTTATCACTCTGATGTATTTATAGAGAGCAATCATATCTCCCCTTCAGCCTTCGTTTGGTTAGGCTAAACAAGCCAAGCTCTTTGAGTCTCTTCTCATAAGGTAGATTTTCCATTCCTCTGATCATCCTAGTAGCCCTTCTCTGCACATGCTCCAGTTTGAATTTATCTTTCTTAAATGTGGGAGACCAGAATTGCACACAGTATTCCAGATGAGGTCTCACCAGTGCCTCGTATAATGGTACCAAAACTACATGTATGACTTAAATACGGATTCCAGCATTGTGACTTTAAAATTATATAAAACCAAGTTAAAGAAAAATTAATAAAACCTTTTCAAATTTGATAATTTTAAAGAAATCATACTTTTTTCTTCTTTTTAGCACTTTCATCTTCTTCCGGGAGAGGAAAATGTTCTTCTAGGAACTCCCCCAGAGCACTCAAGAGCTCTTCCTTATATGCCCTTATTTTCAGCATTTTACTTTTCAGTTCTTGTAACGTTCTAAAAACCCAATGTAAAAATAAAGTTTAACTGATGTGACATGTAATTCAATAAAAAGGTACTGTTCCTACAAGAATGGCATTAATAACCCAAATATCACAAAGTGCAAGTGCAGCCTGTAGCATATTTGCAACCTAGTTTTCAAATGTATTTTATTACTTGATTATTTGATCTTTACCAAAGATATCAAACATTAATACTAGATTTTTAAAATCTGTTTTAATTGTCATCCTAATATTCAATCCTTTCACTCTTTTTGCTGGAAAAAAGCACTACAAATACCTTTTTTCAGAAAATTGTACCACTTGATTTTTCATTTCTTCATGTGTTACATCAAGAGCATCTACCAATTGCTGCTGCTCATCCAGCCACTGCTGTTCTCTTTAAACATAAAAAAGTGAGAAAAAAAATAAGAGGGGGAACAATGGATAATTAGAAGTTTTCAGACCTACCAAAACAATGATTCTTACTTGATTTTCTAACAAAATTGTATGGCATTCATAAGCTCAATTCACTTTATACCTTTTCATGTCTTCCTTCAGCTTTTTATTCTTTGACTGAACTGTAGACAGCACCATTTCAAGATCATGGTCTACTTTCTGCAACTACAAAATTGGATATTGAAGTGTATATTATGGAGAAATGCAACTCTATTAGTGCTATGTAAAACAAAACCTGATAGTGCTGTTGTGGTATCACTCAGATACCACAGTGACGGGAACCAAAATTATCTTGACAGACAAATCAGTAACAACCCACATCTCACATAATAGTATACTGAAAAAACTAATAGTTGGCAGAACAACAATTACGGCACTCCAAAGTGAGAACATCTCAAAGAAAGGGTGATTACTCTTACTAATCAAACGGACGATGAATGAGGTATTCGTATCTTGGATAGGGAAATGGTACAAGTAATAAGACACTGCATTCTGGTTCACTTCAGACTATTTCTCAGTAAAGAAATTTAGAGCTTGACTCTGTCAGAGGCTCCGGGCCATCCACTCCACATAGGAGTGGGCAGTATCCAACACCTTATTGGACTGGGTCCTTAGTTGATGCATGGCTTACTGAAGACGAACACTGAGATGCTCTCTGTCCTTTTGAGATTGATGTGGCTCCCTTAATAAGTTTGGGGCTGTCCACTACACACTATCTTTAGATGATTGTGTGTCCCTGTATTGGAGTTCCCTGAGGTTTGTCTCTCAGATGGTGGAGAACCTGATCGCGCCCAGTTACTTGCACTGGGAGGTTCTGGCAAGGCCCTAGTTCCTTACTTCTTAGCTAGGCCCTTACCCTTTGCGGGACTTCACTCCCCGTAGGGACAGGGTGAAGAGCTCCTAGATGGGAGTTCCTCCTGTGGCTCCAGGAGTAATCCCAGCAGTCTCCTTTTCAGCAATCCTGCTCCTTCACCTCAGCTGACTGCAGCTGCCTTCCTTTTAAAGGCCTCCCATCTAGCCCTGCCCCCGTACCCTGTCTAGCACCTTCCTCATCAGTGTGGGGTCTATACACCCCATCACAGTCCCTTTATTATGTAATTATAAAATAAAATAAAATTTAAATTTAGCTCACAACAAATACAAATGAAATATAGAAAATATTCCCCAGGAGCAGAAGGGTTTTATATACCCAGGATTTATGAGAAATGCAGTATCCCTCAGCTAAACTAACCACAAAATGGAATGTCAAACCAAACATGTATTGGAGAGGATATTCACTCAAAGGAAAATACATAGCCAATCTTTTCGTTAAAAGAGCACTTGTATTGGCAGTTTGGTTCCCTGGCCTGACTGATACAAGGCAGAGGAAAGTTGCTGGGAGGTAGCCAAACCAAAAAGGTAGGTGAAGCAAAAGTTATTTTTAAACAAAACCCATATAATCTAAACGTGTCTTTATGTGTTAGCCAAAGTATAACTATTCATTTCAATGTTATAGCCACAAGAATATTCCCAGCTAATGTTACATACCAATGTCCAACCAATATATTAAAATGCTACCACTAACACATTCTTTATTTGTCCTTTCTCCCCCAGTCTGGAAGAACTCAAATAGATATTTGCATATATTATTCCTACAGAACTCAGAGTACTGCCTCTTCTGCACAGCACATTTTTTTAAATCATATCTTAAACATAAAAGACACCATATAATAAGTTCTGGTAAAAAGATCATTTTCACTACATCTAAAAATATTCAGTACTAACAACAAGGTTCAGGAAAAAGCAAGTTAAAAAATTAATAGTGCTCAAATAGACACACAATTTCTTATGGCTAGCCAATCATATGAAAAGAAACTAGGAAGTAACGTCTTACAAGTAGGTTTTTTACAAGTAATGAACTAAGACACTTACCTCTTCCTTTCCTAATGCTACCAGAACATCTGGATTGGTGGAAATTACTGAAAAATAAAACAGATTGTTTTCCCTGATTTTTTTTTAATATAAAGAAATTATAGCTCCTCATATAGAAGCATTAGATGTCTTCCAAAATACATAGTGCGCTTGATACATTTGCAAAAATAAATCTATTTGAAAAGATTTTTAAATAAAAGTTTGGTTAAACCTCTATGATTATTGAACAAACTGTGAAGTAGTGATTTCAGCAGTGATCAGAGTATGAGCTGATACTGAAACAAGGAAGATTTCTGCACCCAAAGTGTGTTCAATTAAAGTGTGATTTAAAAAGGTGTCAGATAAAGAATTACGAGCATGTGAGACCGAAGTAAAATCATATATATTATATATATATATATATACACACACACACACACACACAAGTTGAGTAGAGCACCCCTGAACTAAGCTGATGTTAAAGAGCTACTGGAGGCCCTGTACAGTGAACTTAATCATCATCATGGCTATATTTCGTGATGACAATGACTTGAAAATGTCTTAAATGCAGAATTAATTTAGTTAGAGTTCTGCTCTTTCCTTTCAAAAGGCCAAGTTCCAGTCAATGACATTTGATATGAAGAATCCAAAGAAACCAATTTTCTATACGTTGTGATGATCAAAAATCCTTTCTATCTCGAATTATCCACTTCAGTCCATTCAAAATCACTTGTTTCCTACCGCTTCCTTCAACTTTAAGCATTTCTACACAAGTACTTATATGCCTCCTTTAATTGTAATATCTGAGTACCCATCAAGTATTTAAAAATAGAAGTAACAATCTCCTGCAGAAGAGAATTCAATAGTCCACATGCAGTAAATTCTGTCTCCTGCACTATGACTTGTGGAGGTCGTGGTTATAGAAGGAGAGGGAATCTCTTTAGTAGCTAGGGTCAATCCCATGAAGGACTCTGAATATCAGGATAGAGACTTTGAATTGTTCTGTATTCAATGGTGAGCCAGTGCATAGCATGGAGCACTGGGGTGATGTGCTAAAGGCAATTTTAGTCACTAGGCATATATGCTGATGCATCTTCTACCAGTTGGAGCCTTTTCCTGGTGTGTGGTTTTATTCCTACATACAAAATATACAAAAAAATCAAGCCTGGAGGTCACAAATGGAATAGCATGCCAATGTGTAGCATGATTGCAATGCAAAATACTACCAGATGTTAGCAATGCAAGGAATCATTACTATGCAAGCCTTTGTATGGAAACTCCAATTCAAGTGATAGGAGTCTGGCACAATACTGATACTATGCACACAAAAAAGGTACTATACATAGACCACATATGTTTTATAAACTTTAAAATGTGGTTAATTCTTATTTTGAAAAGAGAAAAATTCAAATCTATTTTAAGTTCCAACTGCTTGTTAAAAAGTTATAATTCAGCTGATTAAGCATCTCTAGAGCTATATATAGAGTATCAGAAACCCAGAAAGAACAAGAGACTAAAGAGTCTTGGAAAAATAAAAATTTGCATTGTGGATTCAAGCCTGTGTGCCAAGATTTTGCCCAATGAAATTTGTAACTGCCAAGTTATAACCCCCAAAAGCAAGGTTTATAATGGAAATGCTGACAGACTCTCAATTATAGTAATTGTACTGGTTATTGCTAAAAATATACAGCAGGGTACAAGACAGCCTGACATTCAGGCTCTAATATTGAGTTGTGGCAACTTGACTAATATTCCTATCCCATATTTAGCATCATTCAGACAGCATTTTCTATTAACGAAGCATCTTCTCTCTCTCATAGTGAGGAATAGGTACACCGAGAAAATTCCAGATGGACACAGAACAATGAAAGCATGGCAGTTCTTTATTTTCATATAATGGACATAATCTTATGACATCTCTTAAAGTTAACCCCCACCTCCCATTCTCCAACGAAGTGGCTCAAAAGAGAGAATTATAAGTAACAAGGGAAAGCCTAGACTGCAAAAAGATAAGTTATTTATATGTTGTATGGAATATAGCTGTAGCTGTGTTGTTCCCAGGATACTAAAGAGACAAGGTGGGTGAAATAATATTACTTCACCCACCTTGTCTTTTGAGGTTATTGATACATTATATACACAACATTTCTGTACTATAAAATTAACATATGTAATAAGAAATCTAACCAGGTGCAAATAAATTAGAACATTATGGGCCAACTAATACTCAAATATAACGCTAAAAATATTTAATGCCACAAGAATCTATTTTTGTAACACAAATAGCTTAAGGTTTTAAAAATGATTAAATATTTATAGTAACAAAAACATCAGCAGTTATCTTAGCTAGAATAAAAATTAAAAGTGCTTGCAATCCTTATGTTACAAGGATGATCATCAGCAGTGGCCAAGAAGAAATATTCCCCCATAGGGAATAGCATTGCATAGGATAGCATTGCACAATTTGGTACAATTAGTCTAATTTTGGTCTATCCTTTGTCTGAAGAATTTGGAACTGACCACTGCTAGAGACAGGTTCTCAGACCACACAAACTACTGATGCTTTCCCATTATGGAAATTTTTATCACCCTATATACTACTTTTTTTCTCCTTATATGTTTAGGAAGAGATGGTTAGGTTGCTGGTATACTGTGACCACTGCCTACCACCAATGTAGTCTCATTGATTTCTTGTACTCCTTCATCTGTCTGTATCCATCTGTTGCTTTGTCTTATATTTATTTAGCTGTAAGCTCTTCGGGGTAGAGACTGTACTTTTGTCCTGTGTTCGTACAGTACCTAGCACAATGAGGTCTTGGTCCATGACTAGGACTCATACCCAGCACAATAATACAAAATCAAAGCTATGGTATCTTGTGGAAAGTTTAAAAAAAAACATTCTATTTAATATTTATTCAGTTGATATTACATAAGGAGCAGTAACAACACCTAAATTAAGGTTGCCTAGTACTTCCCATTATAATTTTTTTTCCTTCTTCCTTTGAAGAACTAACATTTCCAAGGTACACCATACATACCTGAAATTTAGCAGAGGAGGAGAGGTGCTATTACAATCTGTTCAGATATTGCCGAGTTATAAACTGTTGAAAGCCACGATACACAGTTTGCATTGTGATCCAATCACTTTGGAAGCAACATTAGCTAAACTAGAATAGCTCAGTGGTTTGAGCATTGGCCTACTAAACCTAGGGTTGTGAGTTTAATCCTTGAGAGGGCCATTTAGGGATCTGGGGCAAAAATCTGGCTGGGGATTAGTCCTGCTTTGAGCAGGGGGTTGGACTAGATGACCTCCTGAGGTCCCTTCCAACCCTGATATTCTATGATAGAAAAAGCACTCTTATTCCGCGTGTGCACATGGAGCATGCACGAGGAGAGCTATACCAGTATAATCATGCCGCTAAATTTCTTCCTGTAGACAAGTTCTAAAATAAGTTTGTATGGAAAAAGGATCTTTGCTGATTAAGAATTCATCTGTTCTACCTAGAGCCAATCTTCCATTGTGGAGAATAAGACAACATTTTGGGCTATAGTACTATCAGAGGATATTCAGTTTTGTGTCTTCTTGTCAAATAGATTCTGTTGGATCTTGCTTTTCCAATGCCTGGCCAAATTAGGGTCATGGGTAAATTCAAGTTAACTACAATTCAATTCAGACCAAATGGTGCTGAAGCTGGTGGGTAGAAGAGGAAATCTTGAAGAATTGATAGGGCTACGGATATTTTGTCTGATAATGACTGCTAAGAACACAGGAAGGATGCATACCCTTTATCTCAGGGGATCTGCAAATGTTACGGAATTACTGGATCGGTAACTGCTCTTGGATTCCCAGAATGCTGTAATGGCCCAAACTGTTTCTTATCTTTGTTTGACCTGGTGTCTGTGAACTCTAAATCCAAAAAGGATATTGTAATGCACTGTAATTGAATTACCCTCAAAGATACCTTGAAAATTTCAGCTAGTAGACACTATGACAGTCCACCTCTTGACTGGAGCAGGCCAACATGAACACACCATACATATAATAAATGTTTTGCACTGCTTCTGAATCCAACACTGGATGCATTTCAAGGTATTGGCTACCTATAAAACCCTCAACAGAACAGGAGTTTTCTGCCAGAATGCTCCTGTAATTTCTATAACTAAGGGCCAGAATTCTTGATGGAGGCCCTTCAGAAATTGCTATAGAGGCTTCTTGTTAACCTCCTGGAATATTATTAATCTCTTTGGTGGCCTGATTTTTAGGAGTGCTGAACACCGACAAATCCCATTCTAATGAAAGGGAGTGTTAGGCTATGTTTACACTAGAGAGCTTACAACGACAGAGCTGTACTGATGCAGCTGCACCACTGTAAGATTTCTCATGTAGCTGCTTTATGCTGACGGGAGAAAGCTCTCCCACTGACATTGTGCTGTGCAACGGCCACTTATTCCAGTGAAAATTATGTCGCTCAGGAGGTGTGTTTTTTCACACCCCATGAGAGAGACAAATTTTGCTGACATAAGCGATAGTGTAGACGTAGCCTTAAGAGAGAGAAGCAGTAGTTCTAAGTTGTGAACTGCCTCAGTCATTTCAACAGGTGCTAACTCAGATGTTGGTGCTACAAGGAAGAAAGCACAGAGACAAAAGTGGAAGGACACTATTGTAGGCAGTACTGTAGTTCATTTTGATTTCTGCAAGGTACCTAGGTGTGATGATGCATGCAATATAAATATTCTACATATGCACACTCAAATACTTGGATGAACGATGTGTTGTAAAGCCAAGATAATCATATAAACTTTAGTTTAAACGAAGTCTATAAAAATACTAATAAAAATCCTTACTCTCAGGACTTCGTTTCTGCCATTGATTATACTCTGCTGTTAAAGCCTTCACTCGCACCATTAACAATGAAAGCTGTAAAACAAGAAAGGAAAAAAAAAAAAGAGTATTTAAAAACTAATTCTTGAAATGTGCTGAATAGTATTTGAGTAAGATGAGACAGAACATGGTAAAAAATTATTTAGTATTCCATGAGGAAGAATCTGGAAGATACAATGGAGCACATTTTACTAGTTTTTAGAATCACTATTGCTTACAGTCTATTTCTTTTGATAATGTACAGCTATTTAGAAGTTAATTATTTAGATTTATACAGAATAAAATAAAAGATCACCCAATCCAGTGCTCTGAGTGCCCTGGACAATATTTAAAAAATACACTAAAAAAAAAAAAAAAAAGAGACCTGTCAATTCCACCAGATCAACTCAAATAAGATTGACAACATAAGTATAACTGAAATCAATCAACCCCACACACAATCCCCAGAGTCCCACACCCAGCTGTAGCTATCTTCCATTTCCTCATGAACTGGGAAGAAAAGGCAGACCTTCCAGCATGGCCTGAAAAGTGACAAATTTGGGCTGTTACGACCTGGACAGGTAAAGTCCAGTATCCTAATGGAGAACACTCTGCCAACTGCCTAATATGACTGATAGAGTTTAAGGTCAGAAGGGACCATTAGATCATCTAATCCAGGGGTTCTCAACATATTTTTTGATGGCCTTAGAGTGCGGCCACCAACTCTTGCTGGTTGTAGCTCTGAGAATTTTTCCTAAAATACTTAAGGAACTTTAGGAAAATTAAAATTAACTATGCACATATACACGTCCAGATCATTGTAATTTATTTATGGAAGGTTTTTTTTTTTTTTGCAGACTCAATAACAAAAATAATGTACAGTTATTTCTATTCTTTACTGGACCTAAACAGAATAGAAACAAAAATAAGGTGCTTTGCATATTTTTATATATATAGATATAGATATAGATTGCTAGTTAGTAAGTCTGCTATTGTGAAAAGTGATATTTGTATATTTGTTAATATCACTTTTAACAGCAGACTTACTGAGCCCTGGTATACTGGAGGACAAATTAAGCCCTGGATGAGGAGGTGAATAAGGAGGCAGGGGGGCCAGTGGCAATGGGGGTCTGGAGGAAGCACCAGGGGTCAAGGTGATGGTGGGGGGGTGAGTCCAGGGATGGAGCCCAAAGCCCTGTGGCTGGGGGACAGAGCCTGCCGCCCACCACCCCAGGGCAGAAGCCTGAAGCCCGAGACATACTGTCCCTGGGAAGGTGGGGAACTCACACTGGTTGCTTGCTCCTACCGTGTTTGTTGCTCCAGAAGGGGGTAGGGACCAACCCCTGGGCAGCCCCAGAGGAAGAGCTGGTGCTTTGCCTCTCCTTCTCCTCCTCCCCCCCACCCCCAAATCACAGCCCAGTATGCTGTGGCCACAAGAAAAGCCCCTGGTGGCTGCATTTGAGAAACGCTGATCTAATCTGACCTGTGTATCACAGACTATTGATTTTACCCAGTTACCCCTGTATGGAATCTAATAACTTGTGTTTGACTAAAGCATAACTTGTAGCTGGCTAAAGCACATCTTCCAGAAAGACATCCTCTCTTGATTTGATTACAACAGAAGATGGAGAATCCACCACTTCCTGGTAGTTGGTTCCTATGGTTTGTCATTCTCACTGTTAAAATTTGAATTTGTCTGGCTTCAGCTTCCAGCCATTCTCCACTAGATTAAAGTAGTTCTAGCACCTGATTTTTCTATCTGTGATGGTACTTGTACACTATAATTAAGTCACCTCTCGATCTTCTGTTTGATAAACTAAACAGATTGAGCTCTTTAAACCTCTCACTGTAAAGCACCTTCCATAGCTCTTGAATAATTTTTGTGGCTATTCTCTGCACCCTGTCCAATTTGTCAACATTTCTTTTAAAATCTGGATAACAGAACCGTATACCAGTTTCACCAAGGCCATATACAGAGGTAAAATCACCTCCCCACTTCTACAACACTGCTTATACATCCAAGGCTTGGATTAGCTCTTTTTGCATCACCACCACACTAGGAGCTCATGTTGAACTGCTTGTCCATTCTGACCCCTAAATCCTGTTCAGTGTCACTGTTTTGCAGGATACAGTCTCCTACCCCATTCTATAGGTATGGCTTTGTTCCTAGCTGTCGAGCTTTGCATTTGGCTGTATTAAAATGCATTTTGTCTGAATGGGCTTAGCTTACCAAGGGATCCAGATTGTTCTGTATGACTCCCTTGTCCTCATCATTATTATTTACCAACAATCATGTCATCTGCAAATTTTATCAGCGGTGATTTCAGATTTACTTCCAGATCACTGATGAAAAGTCTTCAGCTAACATGCCTCTGCTGATCACAACTATGGCAGTAATGTCATGGAGAGAGAGAGGTGGATTCTTTGACAGGTAAGTCCCAGTCTTTTCTAAATCAAAACCAACAACTTAAAAATCAATCCGGAAACTAACAGGCAGCCAGTGCAGGTCACAGAACACAGATTAGTAGCATCCATGACAACTTTTATAACATTTAAGTATACTACCTCTTATCTATAGCAATTCAAAATCCAAACTTTTAAGTCTTCACTTTATGTGTAAGGGCCTACATACACCTCTACAACGATATAACGCGACCCGATATAACATGAATTCAGATATAACGCGGTAAAGCAGCGCTCAGGGGGGATGGGGGGGCAAGGCTGTGCACTCCAGCAGATCAAAGCAAGTTCGATATAACGCGGGTTTCACCTATAACGCAGTAAGATTTTTTTTGGCTCCCAAGGACAGTGTTATATTGGGGTAGAGGTGTATTTGTATCTGTGTAAAAAAGGACTACTCCTCTGATTTAACAGAGGTTTATTATAGTAGTGTTCAGCTGCTGAAGAAAGGGCAATCAGCCCCCAGTGTACTGCTGCTGTTGAGATACACTGAGAAACTGCAGCTGGAAAACACAAAATACCATTTCAGGAGATAATATGAAAAATGAAGCTAAACAATCTTCGCTTCCATTTATCAAAATGTTTGCCGTTCCCAGTTGTAGGAGAGATGGAACAGTAATACTTTCCTCTATTTCCAGAGCATTTAAATACACTAAAATAGGTACAGGCTTTTGAATAAAAAAAAAAAAAAAAGTAATTTAGTAAGAAATGAAGTGTACATTTAAGTACAAAAGCTACTGTAATGATCATGCATTCCATAAAAGGTAGGGCAGACTCAAATTTGGCTTTCACTCAGCTAAAAAATTCAAGATTAATATGCACCATGAATCATCAGCCAAGTTCACATAATAAAAATATCAGGAATTGAAAAATTAATGTCAGCTTTTCACTGCTTGAGAGAACCCATTATAGTAATTTTAACCAAAGGAAAAAAAACATAGAAAATATAGCCACCATACAAATATCCTGCCTAGAAAGTTACTTTTATAGGATAGACAATGCCCATTCTTCTGCAATACTGTAGCACTGTCTCGGGTCACAAAAACAGACAATTCCCTTATCAGGTCTTTATTTATATTTGACATGAAGAATGCACATACAAAAATCTGAGTACTTACAATACTAGTATACAAATAAATTCTGCCAGCCAGTAGCCTTAAAATAATCATAGAGATAATTTACTTCAGCAACAGACACTAAAAAAGAAAAATTCCAGAAAAGCCCCTTACCCAAATCATACTAAGGAACACCCACCCTTATTCTTCCCCTCTAGCCCTATCAGGCAATTGGCTTTTTCAGAGTGCCCTTGTGGTCATCAAATCTATTTTGGATGGGGAGCATGTTCCAAAGTCCCAGGGCCTTCATACATAGAGAATGCCCTGCTGGCAACACCCTTTCTTTTATAAGTAGAGGGTTATAATTTGAGTGGCTCCAGTGACTGCAGTTGGGGCAGTACGTTGTAGGGGAAGAGGCAATCTCTCAGGCAGGCAGGTTCCAGGCCACTGAAGTCTTTACAGATCATGAGCAAAAGGAAGCCAGGTAGATCCCAGAGCACTGTTATGTGCCCTGCTTAATAAAGTGAAGTCCCAAATAGAGCACATTACAGTAATCTAATCTTGAAGTGACAAAGGCATTGACAACAGTGGCAAGGTCAGCATCTGAAAGAAAAGGTCACAACCATTTTGCCAGCTGTAGATAATAAAAAGTAGACAGGTTACTGCTCTAATATGATCATCTAAAGCAGCTGAGAGGCTAACATCACCCCACAAAGTTGCAAACTCTGATGGCCAATGATGGAAGCACACTCTAGTTCCATTACCTCCACCATCATCACATCAGTCTTATATGGGTAGAGTTTCAATCAGCTCACTCTGATCTATGCTCCAATCTCAACTGCTTGTTGGCTGAGATACTAAACCACATCATCGCCAAGTTGGATGAGATAGACACATACTGTTGGGTGTCATTACTGTACTGAGAAAATAATACCCTGAGCTTGCGTACTAATCCTCTTAAATTCTATATACACGTTGAAACAGGAAGGGTGCCAGGATAACATACTGAGGCATCCATCACACAAGAGCCCTTTAGGAAGAGTAGCAATCATCCACAACTACCCACTGTGATTTCTCTTAGAGAAAAGAATAAGGCCGCTGGAAGGTACCCCATCAACATCAATTCATGATCAATGGCATCAAATGACAGATCTAAAAATACCAGCCTGGATACCTGATTTCCATCCATCAACCAATCCAGTCAATGCATTCTCTATGCCAAAGCCAGATTTACACACAGAGAAGGTACAGAGAACAGTCTAGAATCTGATCCATCCTCTTTGGAACCCCCTTTCAGGTAGTTGAAAGCAGCTATCAAATCCCACCTCATTCTTCTCTTCTGCAGACTAAACAATCCAGTTCCCTCAGCCTCTCCTCGTAAGTCATATGCTCCAGCCACCTAATCATTTTTGTTGCCCTCCGCTGGACTCTTTCCAATTTTTCCACATCCTTCTTGTAGTGTGGGGCCCAAAACTGAACACAGTACTCCAGATGAGGCCTCACCAATGTCGAATAGAGGGGAATGATCACATCTCTCGATCTGTTGGCAATGTCCCTACTTATACAGCCCAAAATGTTGTTAGCCTTCTTGGCAACAAGGGCACTCTGTTGACTCATATCCAGCTTCTCATCCACTGTAACCTCTAGGTCCTTTTCTGCAGAACTGTCCCTAGTCTGCAGCAGTGCATGGGATTCTTCCGTCCTAAGTGCAGGACTCTGCACTTGTCCTTGTTGAACCTCATCAGGTTTCTTTTGGGCCAATCCTCTAATTTGTCTAGGTCCCTCTGTATCCTATCCCTACCCTCCAGCGTATCTACCACTCCTCCCAGTTTAGTGTCATCTGCAAACTTGCTGAGAATGCAGTCCACGCCATCCTCCAGTTCATTAATGAAGATATTGAACAAAATCGGCCCCAGGACCGATCCTAGGGGCACTCCGCTTGAAACCGGCTGCCAACTAGACATGGAGCCGTTGATCACTACCCGTTGAGCCCAACGATCTAGCCAGCTTTCTATCCACCTTATAGTCCATTCATCCAGCCCATACTTCTTTAACTTGCTGGCAAGAATACTGTGGGAGACCATATCAAAAGCTTTGCTAAAGTCAAGGAATAACACGTCCACTGCTTTCCCCTCGTCCACAGAGCCAGTTATCTCCTCATAGAAGGCAATTAGGTTAGTCAGGTGCCCTTGGTGAATCAATGCTGACTGTTCCTGATCACTTTCCTCTCCTCTAAATGCTTCAGAATTGATTCCTTGAGGACCAGCTCCATGATTTTTCCAGGGACTGAAACTCAAGACCACAATTTTGTTTTTATCCCCATAATTAATTTTTATTTGTACTGGAGAGATTTTTTCCCCCAGAGTTCTACGGTGGGACAAACATATTTTACTCATTTGTCTCATCAGTTACATTTCCTGACTCTATTTTATATAAATATATGAACTGTGTGTTAAACTATTTTATTTTTATTAAGAGATTGATATAAGAAGGTAAAAACAGATTTTAATTAACAATATGGGCTTTATTCAAGAGATACCGATTCTATTTGTTCAAAAATAATTTTTGTAGCATATTCAATTTTGATTAACAAATTGAACAGTCTGACTGTATTTTATACATCCACTTTATGTTATTGCATCCTTAAGTAACTTACACATGGAGAATGGTTAAATAGAAGTGTTATTTTGTCAAATACTTGTTCTCCACTTGGCCCAGGATTAGCTCCCCTGGCATTTTACATTTATAAAACTACTCCCTTCCAGAGCTCTGGGTGCATATATAAAGTTTATAAAAACACACAACAGATTAGGACTCAACATCCGCCTTATGAATGGTCCACTCGCTGCTTATCCTACCCTCCCAAACACTACAAGGACCAAGAAGTCCATTCCCACATGCTCAAACTTGCTCCTTTGATATCCAGTTTCCTAGTTTGTGGCAGCATTACTCAACTATTTCTGCTTCCTTAAAACAGTCATGAACAGAGAGCAGCGGAGTTCCCAAGTAAACAGTACTTCTCAAGTAAACAGAGCAGACAGTAAAATACTTCTATACATAATCTCTCAGATCCCACACACACAAAAAACTCAGCACAAGACACACCTTCCCCAATAAACAGATCCATTAAAGTCTTCTCCCATTCCCTAGCAACCAACACGCCCAAATGGCTGTTAGAAAGACCTGCCTATCCCCATATTTCGCTAGGGACAACATTAAATAGTCAATTTGGTTGGCTAGCTTTGCCCATAATCAATTTGGTAAATTTAAATGCAACTTTCCTGCAATTGCTGGATAGGAGCATACTCGGAGAGTAAAATGTTCACACATTATTAACAGAGTCAATAAGGATAAAGTCGACAACTTTGTATAGGGTAAGTGAAGAATGTTAGCCTATTTCCTAAAAAAGCAAGATAATTGGTATTTGTCTGATAGAAAACTAAAAATTGTTCAGAGTCATAGGTGCCAACTTTTCCCGGCGCTGGTGGGAGCTTGCGCCCTCCCACCCCTGGCCTCGCCCCGGCCCTGCCCCCATTTCAACCCCTTCCCCAACATCTCTGCCCCGACTCTGCCCCCTCCCTGCCCCTATTGGACTCCTTTTCCAAATCCCCGCCCCGGCCCCGCCTCTTCCCTGAGCGCGCCACGTTCCCCCTTCCCCCCCCAGCGCTGCCGCTGTGAAACAGCTGTTTCGCGGCGGCAAGCACTTGAGCTAGGGGGAGAAGTGGCACGCTCAGGGGAGGAGGCAGAGGTGAGCTGGGGCGGGGAGCTGCCGGTGGGAGCAGAGCACCCACCAATTTTTCCCTGTGGGTGTTCCAGCCCCGGAGCACCCATGGAGTCGGCGACTATGCACTGAGTACAGAAAAGATGGACTTACCTGAGCATCTGATTCTGGAAGTGTTTCTATTCCTAGCAGTGTTAGCTTGCTCTGACACTTAGTAGAAAGAAAAAACAGTGATTACTTATCATTCCTTCCCTTCTTAGGCCAGCCAAATAATGATTTAAAATTCCTCCAAAATAATGTTGTTGTTTTATAGTTAGCAGTATTAACGTGGCTCCCATCACATTGCTGGAGGCCATGCCTGAGAGGACAATGACAGAATGTTTCAACAGCAGATCACAACAAAAGGGATAGGGCTGGGCCTTCACTAACTGAAGAAGTGGAAGTGGAGGCACTGGAAAAAGACGGTTGGCCACCTGGAAAGAGAGACAATAGCTGGGAAATGTCTGAGAGCAGGAGGAAGACAGAGTTCTGAATATATGGGGATCAGGTGGGAAAGGGAGGCTCAGAGACAGGACTGAAGGGAAAACTAAGAAAGAAAGGTGGGGACAAGACTGATTGGGAAAGGAATTGAGAGGGAAGTTAGTGAATCAGCGATGGCTCACACTTTAAACTAGCACTTCCCAGACTTTGTTTTCCTGAAGGAGTTCAGCATTCAAATCATGTCCTGCTTCAATCACACTGTGGGTTGTTCAAGCTCTATCCATATCTTAAATCTTTATGCTATGATACATCCTATCCTTTCTCACTTGCTTTGATAAGTCATGAAATTGTTAATGATGTTGGCATACAAAATATCATCACTGGCATCTGAGTTAGCACCCACTGAAATGAATGAGACAATTCTTGTAGAGCTATTGTTTCTGGTTCTTTGGAAACTTGGACAGACATTGCTGCCTCAATTACACTGGAGTCACATTTCAAAGTTTTATTGACTAGCATAACAGCTAAAGACTTTATTTTTCATGAAAGCTAAGACTGGAAAGCAACTGAAAACTTCTGTCCACATCCCCTGTAGTCTTCTGCACCCCCACCAGGGCAGCATGCCTCATAAATTGGGAAAAACTGATTTGAACACAAATGGCCCAATTTTCCAAGGTGCAGACAAACACAGAAGGGGGTTAATTTATTAATTTGCCAGGGTGCCAGTTACAGCTTTAAAGTGTAAAAAGCAACAGAGTCCTGTGGCACCTTTAAGACTAACAGATGTATTGGAGCATAAGCTTTCGTGGGCATTCACCCACGAAAGCTTATGCTCCAATACATCTGTTAGGCTTAAAGGTACCACAGGACTCTGTTGCTTTTTACAGATCCAGACTAACACAGCTACCCCTCTGATACTTGACTTTAAAGCTGAAATCTAACAAACTCAGTTTGCCAATATACAAGATAATCCAGTAGGATAACTCCTTTTATTGAGTACAGAGAGAGCTAGCTTACTAGTTTTAACACTGGATTTTTTCAGGTCAACTTTTAACTTGAACAGTATTTCTCAAATCAGCGCACTTACTTATTTTTAACCAACCAACCATTTATTAATTGACCCTGTACCACACTAACATACAATCAACAGTAAAATGTAGGCAATGCAAATTACCAAGATTCTTATTCCATTTACTTACAGTCAAATTCTCAGTTCCTCACACATTTATCATACTTCCAAGAATGCACTTATCTTTAAGACCTCTTTTAAGAATATGGTTACTACATTTTGACAGGATTGGTCCACATGGGATAAATTTTGAATATTAAAAGCAATTGCTTAAAAATTCTTTTCAATATCTTTTAGGCCAGTGGTTCTCAAACTTTTGTATTGGTGACCCCCTTTCACGCAACAAGCTTCTGAGTGAAACCCCCCCTTATAAATTAAAAATACTTTTTAAATATTTAACACTATTATAAATGCTGGAGGTGAGGCGGGGTTTGGGATGGAGGCCGACAGCTCACAACCCCCCCCATGTAGATCACAACCCCCAGTTTGAGAACCCGTTTTAGATCAATTTGCATGGACTTATAAAGGAATTAAAATCTAAAATATGGTTACTTGAGCTCTCGCTAGAGAGTGAAGGCTCAGCAAGATAACCTACAGGCATTTATATTAAAGACCATAAGGGTAAATACAATCTTTGAAATTAAATCTCAGCACTTCTTTTTATCCTCTTAACCCTGTGATGCAGGAAGAGTCCTTTCCACCTAGCTGGTTCAGGTGTCAGATGCATTTAGGATTCTGCAGCTGCTTGTGTTGGGTTCAGTCAACTCTCTTGAGCACATGGTAACTTCAGTTTTATAGATCATAATTTCAGGGCTGGTCGGAGGCCCATCTTCTGATTCCTATTGGACATGTGCCAAATGAGCGCTCAGATTTCAACTTAGTTTCTCTGCTGCTTCCCTTGGTATCCAGTAGATGGTGATGGTGTACAAACACATTTCTTTAATCCCTTTCTTATGAGAGGCTTTGAAAATTAGATTCATTTCACGGGTTGTATTGCACTATTTGCCCCTATTATCAATTGGGATCCCCCTTCTAAGCATTTTCTTTTAATATACCACAGTTATACCCTGGTTTATATTTTTTAATATTTCTTCTTATTTGTGACACACAATTTCTATTACTGTTAGAATTCAACAATTATTTACAATGAAAACGAACAAAATTCTTATCTCCTAAATTTGGAGGACACAGATGTAACTCACAATGCAAACAAATGTGCAGATTCTAATCTGGGGTGAAAAAGCTGTTCATGGTATATCTGATTTACAAGAAACACAATGTTTACGTTAGTTTGGGATTGAAATACTGCATAGGCAAGCAGCATATGACTCTTGTCTGGTAACTTGAAGATTTTTTTAAGGTAGGTTGGGAGGGAGAAAGAGGTTTATACACCTGCAAATTATGAGAGATTTTTGCCTTGGTGATTGACAATACCCTCATTTAGAGAGACAAGGTGGGTGAGATAATATCTTTTATTGGACCAACTTTTATTGGTGAAAGAGACAAGCTTTCAAGCCAGGCAGAGCTCTTTTTCAGGTCTCATACTCTCATTTAGTCATTTTGGTTTCTATAGTTGAGGGGGAATGACCGACCTTGGCTCATGCATGGGCCCTTAGAAAAAGTTTATCACATTATGTGAACATTTTCCTATTGTCTTCTTAGGTGGACCCCACTATGGGATAAACAGGTGCATAATATTCCAAGAAGTTAGTAATGGGCCTACAGCATCTTCACTATTAAGTTGTATGTCAGTTTCCCCTGAAAACTGCATATTTTCTCCCAAACACTACATGACTCAAGCAGTGGTTTCAAAACTTCATCCTTAATGTTTTGGAAATAAATAATAAAACATATTATATTTTGCTATGCAATAAAGGGTGAAAATGATTATAAAATAAATGGAATGTTAGATGATAAACCACACAATCTGAGCAGGTAATATGCTAATCATTAGCTCTCTAGAATTATCTGATACAGCATACAACATGCATTGGTGATGTTATGTTGACAAAAAGGAGAAAGAAAGTGGTAGCTGCAGCTATCAACTGCCATCAAAAACTGTGTGCAAGCATTTCCTTTATTGTTCTAAAGAGGTTGGGAAATCATTACACTGAACATCTTTGGTGAGGTGTAATCTAAACTGATAAAATTTTTGGATTCTCCTCAGTTTCTGAAAAATTGGTGGCAAGAGAGATCACATCATCCTAGATAAAAAATTGGAATGATATTTCTGTTGATAGTTAGGAAGAGTACTTGATAAAGCAACAGACATTATTCCCTGCAGCTTGTTTAATCCCAAGTGATGCACTATGCCAAATTATGTACATATAGTAAAGAATCCTACAGAAAAAAGGAAGTCCTAGAATATACCCGTATTTTCCGGCGTATAAGACGACTGGGCGTATAAGACGACCCCCAACTTTTCCAGTTAAAATATAGAGTTTGGGATATACTCGCCGTATAAGACTACCCCTCTTCCAACGCACATCAAAAAAAAATTTAAAAAACATCAGATTTGATTTCAATATGGTAATTTTAATTCAAATGCTTATGACATGCAGGTACTTAGCAGGAAAACTGTCACTTATAAACATAAGGCTGTTTGTCATCAAACATGTAAACATAAAACAGTGCAAGTGGATTAAACTTTTCCTAATTCACTCTAAAGCTGAAAGGAAGGATAAGACAATAAACACATGGGAGCTGCCATGCTGTTTGTTTTCTAAGCTGTCAACCAAACTGGAACTGATGAAGATAGGAGGAAGATAACAAACAAGAGAGAGAGAGCAAGTGCCGGGCAAGTCCCTGGCGAGTTAGCAACGCCCATCATAACTGCAAGCTACGGTATTTTTACAGGTTTTGCTGGCGTGACAGTTTCCCTTTAAAAGCCTTCAAAATCCTCCTGTTCGTCATCTGATATCATAAGTACATCAATGACATCTTGTGATACATTTGTAAGGCAGTCATCGTATGGATCGAATTCCGTATCAGATGGTGTGGTCTCAGCTTCGGCTTCCTCTTCATCTTGCCACAAGTAGTCGTCCTCCATACCATCTAATGAATTTGATATGCCACACTTCTTGAAAGACTTGATTACTGTTTCTGCATCAATATCATTCCAGGCTTTTATGACAAACTTGCACAAAACATCCAACTGTGGAGCACGCATGTTTCCTCCTTTTGTGAATGACTTTTCGCCGCTAACCATCCATTCATTCCACTGTTCTTGAATGTGATCTTTAAATGGCTTGTTTAGGCACACATCCAGTGGCTGTACCAACGATGTCAATCCTGCAGGAATAACTGCCGCATCTGTGTTTAGTCTTGCAAGCATTTGCTTGGTGTTGGGAGTTAAATGAGCCCTGAACATATCCCACACCAGTAGACTACATTTTTGAATAAGTCCAGCTGGTCGCCTGCTCCATACATTATCAAGCCATAGCTTTACCCCTTCTTCATCCATCCAGCCTTTTTCATTCACATGTACAAAACAACCAACAGGGAACTTGAATTTCGGCATTGTTTTTCTTTTAAAAATAATCATTGGTCTCAGTTTGGCGCCATCAGCTGTGCATCCTAGTACCACCGTAAAACTGGACTTCTTATGTCCTGTTGTTTTAATTAAAATTGTTTTTTCACCTTTTTGATGGACAGTTTTATTTCCAACCATATCAAAATTCATTGGAGTTTCATCCATATTTCCAATACTACTTAACGCATAGCCATGTTTAGTGCGCTGTTGTATTACGTATCGATGGAAACTATTTACTTTGCTATCAAGATCTGCAGGTAATTTTGGGGCAATTTTCATCTTTTGCCTCAGTACCATATTATGCCTTCCCATGAATCTAGTACACCAGGATACAGTGGCCTTAAATCTGTTGCTGTGATCTGGGTTAGATTTGGCCCACTGAAGTGCAAACAAATGTATTTTATTTCGTGTCACTACATAACCGTTTTGGCGATGCTCATTCACCATGTCTGCTACATGTTTTTCGAGTTCTGGCCAATGTGGAGTGCCTCTTCTTAATGTACACTTACCCCTTGGCATACTCTTTAATGCTTTTTCATTTGTTTTCCAGTCCCGAACCATCTTTTCTGTTACTCCATATTGTCTTTCAGCAGCGCAGTTATTATGTTCCATGGCAAAGTTTACAACTTTAAGTTTGAAACTGGCTTCATATTTCTTTCTTCTTGCTGGTGGAGCCATGATGGGGTTTTGACTGTTGGACATTTGTATACTGTACTGTATGTACTGGTGCTATACTGTATGAACAGGTACAGATACTGGTGCTGTACTGTATGCGGTACCCAGTATACAACAACCAGCCAATCACGGCAAGCGATGTACCTTACCGGCGATTGGCTGGTTGTTGTATACAAAGCCTGCTTGGATTGGTCAGCTCTCCCTGCCTGCCCAGCCCTTCCTGTCTCCAAGACTATCAGAGCGGTAGCGCAAACACGCCTCTTTCACCCGTCTGGCCCGCCCTTGTATCCTATTACCTCCTTCTCTGCCTCTCAGATCTCGCACCTGCGCGCCTGCGCCGCTTCACTGCAGTCCTCAGGAGCGAGATCTGAGAGGCAGAGAAGGAGGTATGGTAATAGGATACAAGGGCGGGCCAGACGGGTGAAAGAGGCGTGTTTTTCTGGGCACAGCGCCGCTCTCTCTCTTTTTTCCATACCCCGGGCGTCCCGGACGCCTGCAGCTTGCTCTGCCCTTCACTTACACCTTCCCGGTGAGGCGCCCCCTCACCTCGTCATCGGGCGGGGATGCGGCCGCGGCCGTTTTTGAGCTCCCCCCACCATATGCGGCGACCGCAGATTCTCCAGTCCGGCTCGGAAGTTTCAGCACCCGCCCTATAAGACGACACCCGGCGTATAAGACGACCCCCGACTTTTGAGAAGATTTTCCTGGGTTAAAAAGTAGTCTTATACGCCAGAAAATACAGTACTTATGATTAGACATTATTTCTTTATGTACAGCCCCCAATATTTACATACATTTAACATATTTTATTGTAGGTCACAAGTATTTAAACCATTTTTTATTTTGACTTTTTAAAGAGGTGCTTCCTATTTCAAAAATGTCAATAACGGAGCGAAAATCACTGAAGAAAATATTGCAAGTAGTTCTTGAAGTAAAATTGACAGCACAGATTATTCATGTGCATTAGTTGGGTTATCGTTTTATTTATCTTATTACCAATAAACAGTACTCAAAATAATATACTATCATATATGAATACTACATAAAATCTGTTAAACCATTCAGAATCAAAGTACCATAATTTAGAACATAACTGTTCCTTTCACATCCAATTGAATTAGAATGGGTGTATTATCATCTTTCAGAATGTATAGTGATTCCTCAAAACCATTTAAAAAAAAAATCAGACAAAGGATTCTGCTTTTTTTTTTTTTTTTAAGTAACAATAAAAATGTGGATAGGCAGCACAGTTTAATGGTTAAGGCATTGGCTTGGAAGTCAGAAAACCTGAATTCTATTCCTAGTGTTGCCACTGACCATTGACCTTTGGCAATTAACATCACTGCTCTGTAAACCTCTGCCTCCCTCTGTCTATCTCTCATCTATTCAGTATTTGTACGTCTAGCACAGAGGTCCCCAACATGGTGCCTGCGGGCACCATGGCGCCCACCGGGGCATCTAAGTGCACCCGCGTACTGGCCAGTGGACGAGCATCCGCCGAAATGCCGCCGAGAAGCGGCAACGTCAATAGGTGTCGCTGCTGGCGGCATTTCGGCGGCGACACTTCTGGATGATGCTGCTTCTCGGCGATGACGCCTATTGACGTTGCCGCTTCTCGGCGGCATTTCAGTGGATGCTCGTCCGCCGCTACGATCCTCCGTGGTTCGTTGTCTGGCACCCGCCAGACAAAAAAGGTTGGGGACCACTGGTCTAGCACAATGGAGTCCCAATCTCAGCTGTGCCCACTAAGCACTAATTCAAAACAAATAATAATAGTTAATATTTTTATTTGTTTTTAAACTTACACTACATTAGATTCTGTTAATCTAAAATAGACATAATATCAATACTGCAAACAAAAAGTCACATTATAATGGATCCCTCAGTGCCATTTACACTTTCACTTTTGGCCTGTATTCTGTATTATTTTCTCCCAGTCTTCTCTGAGAGAATACATTGTTTTGAAGATGATATACAATAAACTTAGTCTATTACTAATGATATACATACCTCTTCCATCTGCCTCCATATCTCCTCACATTCATCCAAGAGTTCTTCTTTGGCATCTATAGAATACACTGTATTACTGGTGATTGTTGGAGCCAGATCATGTTGGTATGATGACATATGTTTTGCCAATTTCTCAGACTATGAACAAGCAGAAAATAATTGTCACTGTATGGAACTGAAATAATTAGGAAAGGATAGAGAATCATATCCACAGCAAAACAGGGAAAGAAGTATGATTTTTCTTAACCCTTCAGTTATTAACACTTAATAGAAATCCTAGTAGCGTACAAACATTAATTAACAGCAATTAGCTCTATTAGTGAAGTAAAATTTTAAAACAAACAAAGCACCAATATGTTGAGGTTCCCTCAGAGACCTTTTCCACTTGGCTTATTCAGGACACTTTGTCAGTTCTGGAAGAAGACTTCATCTAGTTCTCTGGGACCCAAAAAACTCAGTTCAACTACAGGTATCTTTATCTGGCATATTGCAAAGCTACACTGAGCTGATTAGACTCAAGAGCATACCACACTTCCCAAGTTACGTAGAAAATCTCTTCTTTTATACCCATTTAGACATTACATTGCATTTACTATACACTGCATCACGTGTGAAGTATGCTTTAACCATGCATTGTCCACACTCGACCTCATCTCTACATTCCAAACTTACCTTGTCCAGGGAACCATTTCCTAACAATGTGTGTTCTCCCTCTTAGCTGGCTCAGATATTCTGTTTTTAGCATGACCTTTTAACGTATCTTATTTAGCACAAACATTCTGTTTTCAGTTTAATGATCTGCTTATCTCCCTAATTCTATCCTCCAAGAAATAAGGCCTCCCTCCATGTGTTACTCACTCATGTCAGGCCAGGCCTCAGCTACATAATATAGCTATATATTGTATTCTAACACAAAATTCCCATTTTTCAAAGTGCTTGATGTCATCTGTCCTCATGTTTTCCTTTGTCCTCTGTTGGGAGACTTTATTAATGAAACAATGAGATAGTAACAACAGGTGAACACCTACAAAAAGGTATTTTTTTCTTCCTCAGAACTGAAATAACCACAAGTTACCTTCAAGTGCCATAGTATTACAGAACACAGGGTGACTTGAACTCTGGATTCCCATAAAATCTACATATTTCACCATTTGTTAACATTTAGTATAGCCACCACATAATCTTCAGGGCCAATAATTACTACAAAAGTACACAATCACCATACTAGAAAGTAATAGTTACGTATGCCCTAATAATCAAGATGATGAGAACTATGCTAGTCTGGTTCAACAATACATGAAACCAGAACTGTTTCAGCCTAACAGAGTTGAGGGGAAGGATGGAACTAGACTGAGGCCTAGTCTACACTACAAAGTTCAATTGACATATGCCACATTAGGTCGAGTTAATAATGTATGTGTCTACACTACCGAGTTCCTTCCACCAACTTAAAGCGCTTCTAAAGTCAACTTCTGTACTCCACCTCTGTGAGAGGCGTAGTGCTTAAGTCGACATCCACATGTCGACATGGGGATAGCGTAGACACTGTGCCATGTAATTCGAATGAACTGGCCTCCAGGAGGTGCTCCACTGTGACCGCTCTGGAGAATACTTTCAACTCCACTGCACTTCTGCCAGGTACACAGGAAACAGCCATCCCCCTGTTAAAGCCCCAGCAACTTTTGAATTTTCATTTCCTGTTTAATCGGCGTAGAGAGCTCGTCAGCACAGCTGATCATGGATGTTCAGTGTGGAGCACACAGGAGGTGGTGGATATTATTGCTGTGTGGGGAGAAGAGTGTGCAGGCAGAGCTCCGATCCAGCAGAAGAAATGCTAACATCTATGCCAAAATTGTGCGGGGCATGGGAAAGAATGGCTACACCAGGAACACACAGCAGTGCCGCGTGAAAATAAAGGAGCTTCGGCAAGCGTACCAGAAGACAAGGGAGGCAAACAGTCGCTCTGGTTCTGAGCCTCAGACATGCTGCTTCTATGAGGAGCTGCATGCGATTCTTGGCAGTGACTCCATCACTACTCCAAAATGCTCTGTGGATACCTCCCAGGAGCCCTGGGCGACAACGAGGAGGACATTGTTGAAGAGGAAAGGGGAGAATGCATGGCAGGCAAGCGGAGGATCCATTCTCCCTGACAGCCAAGAACTTTTTCTAAACTCTGGAACCCATCCCCTCACAGGACCAATTGTCAGTGGAGCATGATGCTGTGGAATGCACCTCTGGTGAGTACACATTTTCAATCAAACTTTGGGGGTTACATGATATTATTTTTAATGCTGAATCTGAATAAAAAAATTGGGATAGTGGTTATCGGTGGCCACTCCAACTATGCAGAGGGTGCTCTCCAAAAAAGACTGTTTATGTGCATGGGGATGGCCCTGGAATCCTCCACAGAGATCTCTAGGAAGCTTTCATGGAATTACTCTGCAATCCTTTGGGATTACTCTGGGAAGGGCTGCCTTATTTCATTCACCATGGTAGGACGCTTTCCCATGCCACTCCAGTATTTAACTCTTCTGGCATCATTGCAGCACACAGAAGTGCAGCATAAGGACCAGGTCTGTACTCAGATGCTTGCAGCATCTGCTCCCTTTCTGCCTCTGTTTCCCTCAGGAGAGTGATATCGCATGTGATCACCTAGGGGAAACGGGGGGGAAGTTTTAAATGCTAGCCCTTAAACTGCAAGCGATTCAATAAGTAATCCACCCGTTTGGTGAATTCTGTGTCATACAACCACGCTTTCCCGAGCCCTGGTTGTGGCTGGAAGGTATCACCGTGTATTGCAGCCAGCATTTTAAGAAGCGGGGGGAGGGATCACGACGCTTCCTGTTTGTCTCCCTTCCACCCCAACCCGATGCCGATTTTGTAACAATCAAATCTGTGGGGCTTTACACTGGTGCCTGTCCTCAAGCACATCCAGGTTGCTATGGGAAAGGGGGCTGTGTTGAGGTTGGAACCATTGATCCCAAGGATGTCTTAAAAAAACTTCAGTACAAGACCTCTTGCCCATGCCTCATGGCATCACTCACCATGGCTGTAGCAGCAAACCGACTCTTGCAGTAGCCAGCGGTTCTGATTACGTTGTGGCTTGCAGGGATGTGCATTGAGGGGTGTTTCTTTTATAAAAACATTTAACCTTGCACCAGAAACAATGTATGCGCTGTCAATGCTACCCTTGTACTTTGTATTCTTTGCAGATGAAACCTTGTCCATAGACGCGTCTTCCAAACCGGAATAGAGACTTTCCCAGATTAGCAGGTGGAAAAAGAAGACTCTGGAGGACATATTCAATGAGTTAATGCATGCCTCTGAGAGTGACAAGACGGAGCTCAGCGCATGAAGGATTGCCCTGTCTGACAGCCTGCACAACAACTGCGAGGACAAGAGAGCATGAAGGGAACACGAGCGTGACATGCAGGACAAAATGGTGCGGCTTATGAGGGAGCAGACAGCCATGTTGAGGCATCTGGTTGAGGTTCAAGGCAGCTGTACACTAGAGAACCACCGCAGCCTATGCTGAACCTGCAGCCATCGTCGCCAACTTCCATATCTTCCTCTCCCAGGCGTCCTAGGATGAAGGGTGGGGGGAGAGTCCGGTATCCCTTGCACCAGGGGAGGATACAAGGACCAGAAGGCGCCCATTCCTACACCTTTGATTGTTATTGCAATGCAATTGTAAGCAAGCTGTCATTGTCTCCCTCCTTCCCCATCCACGTGTTATCAGCCCTTTTGCCCCAGGTTATCTTACTTTTCTTTGCTGTCTCTCAGTGTTTGTGAGCATAATAAAAATTAATGGATTGAGGAGAAAAGGCTCTTTATTTATTCAGCACACTGTGGTTAGCGGGGGTGTAGTTTACCGGGGAGTACATGCAATGAAGGGGACATCTTGGTAAGGAACAACACACGAGTGTCACATTACTGTGTGTCTTTGATTAAATGAAACTAGTTTTCAAAGCCTCACAGAGACGTAGTGTCCCTCACTGTGCTCTTCTTATTGCCCTGGTGTCTGGCTGCTTGAAATTGGCTGCCAGGCGATCTGCCTCAATTCTCTACCCCACCGGAAACTTTTCTCCCTTTGTTTCACAGATATTACGGAGCACACAGCAACAACAATGGGATGTTGCTTTCACTGAGGTCTAACCTAGTAAGCAAATTACACCACCGGGCTTTTAAACATCCAAAGGCACATTCCACCACCATTCTGCACTTTCTCAGCCTATGGTTGAACCGCTCCTTACTGCTGTCCAGGCTGCTTGTGTACGGCTTAATAAGTCATGGGAGCAAGGAGTAGGCTGGGTCTCCCAGGATCACAACTGACATTTCAACATCACCAATTGTTATTTTGCAGTCTGGAAAGAAAGTTCCTGCTTGCAGCTTTCTGAACACACCAGAGTTTCTAAAGATGCATGCATCATACACCTTTCCCGACCATCCCACATTGATGTTGGTGAAACGACCCCTGTGATCCACCAGCGCTTTCAACACCATTGAGAAGTACCTCTTTGGCAAGATGGTCTGGTGCCAAGATAGGGATATGTGTTCCGTCTATCACTCCAACACAGTTAGGGAATCCCATCGCGGCAAAACCATCCGCTATGTCCTGCATGTTGCCCAGAGTCACTACCTTTCTTAGAAGTGCATTGATTGCCCTGGAAACTTGGATCACAACAGACCCCACAGTAGATTTATTCACTCCAAATTGATTCCCCACTGACCGGTAGCAGTCTGGCGTTGGAAGCGTCCACAGTTATCGCCACTTGCTTCTCAACTGTCAGAGCAGCTCTCATTTTAGTATTGCTGCGCTTGAAGACTGGGGAAAACTCTTCGCACAGTTCCACGAAAGTGGCCTTACACATTCATAACGATGCAGTCCCACCAGTCAGTGCTTCTTTACCGAGCCCAGAAGCAGGGCTCTACCGTGTCAAGGTGATGAGTGACTGTCACCAGCATTTGCGAATTGCTCCGCTCCATGGCTTCCAGCAGAGCTTGGGTGGCATCACATTGTTCCATTGGTGGCTCCTGCCTCAGCTGAGCAAATACTGCAGGATAAGGCGTGAGGTGTTTGTAATGCTCACAACAGTGTACAGTTGACCAGGGTCCATGCTTGCTGTGCTATGGCATCTGCGCAGGTAACCCAGACTTAGGAAAAAAGGCTTGGTTTGTTTGCCATTGATTTCAGGGAGGGAGGGAGAGAGTTAGGTAAGTGCAACATGGGAGGCTAATGCCATGTTTCCATAGCCACCCACACAAATGTTTTGGTCCCATGAGGCATTGCAAGCCCAACCGAACATTCCACTTGGCTCCAGGTACTGTGGGATAGCTACCCAAAGTGCAGCACTCCATGAGTCAATGCAAGCCCTGCTAGTGAGAATGTGCTCTGCTGACACAAAGAGCATAGTGAGGACATGCAAAATCGACTTGCTTAAATTGGAGGCGCAATGTCGACTTAAATAAAATCAACCTAATTTTGTAGTGCAGATATATCCTGAGTCTCGGATCTTGGTTTGACATCCTGTGTGACCTTGGGCACTTCACATACGCCTAGTCCTGTTAACTCCTATGCATAACTAACTTTGTGCACATGGAAATTCTCAATGAGCGCAGGTCTACACACAAAGATAAAGTTACTCATCTATGTAAGTGTTTGAAGGATCAAGGCCTTAATCTCTGTGCTTCAATTTCCCATTTGTAAAATGGGAAGCATTACTAATACTTCCTTTCTTCACAAGAAAGCTGAGGACAGAAAATATGACTAATCATTACATTTTTTAATGAATGAAAACATGTACTTTGCCCTTTATAAAAAAGGTAGGTAAACCAAAATAATTATGCTGCTATAAACTGTCTAAAATCCAGGAGTGAGATTACTCAGTAAGAAACAAATGCTGTTCTTTTTTAAAATACTTCAATGGACACCAGGTTTAAAAAAAAAAAAAATGGATTTAGTTTTCCCTACAAAGGGAATTTGTAAAGTAAAAACTAGTGAACATAGATAGTGAGATTTATAGTCCCCTTGGAACAGCAAACAAATTCAATGACAACATAAAAATATACACGAGTTTAAAGTAATAAATTTTAAACTTGTGATTTATAAGAACATTACTATTATTATTATTATTTCCTATAATAAATCTATCTCAAGTTTTTAACCGGAACTACCTGACAGAAATTGCCTCTAATATCTTCAAGGAACATTTTCTTTAAACTTAGCTTTATGTAGAACAGCCACAAACAATTTACTTAAATTTAACAAATAACCTAATAAATGAACCAAAAGTGTACATACCTCCTTTAAAAGTTCATCTTGTTTATCCTATAACAAAAGCACAAAAAATAAGTGATATTAACTACTAAAGTTTTGTAATATCTATTTCTTTTACAATATATGGCTTGTGACAAAGCTAACAATCTTTCTGTGCTGCTTCATATGACATCCTTTTGGCTCAGCTAATTCAGTTCAAGTCTATATCCACACTACTTTAATAATTATTTAGGCCTAGATCCTCTGTGTATTCCATGCAGGTAGACCCCTACATCTTTGGAGAACCACATTAGTTTCAGCTAGTCTCCTTAGGGACATAGGGGCCACCTACACTGAATAACTTGCAGGACTGAGGGGGTGGGTTTCACTGTCTTCATACAAGCATATATCCTGAATCAGATTCAGAATTCTGTATTCTTACTCTGAATGCCAACATAAGAGAAGACTACGTATGAGAAGTATGTCAGGCAGAAAGCAGTGACAATAATTAAAAGGAAATACCAGGAACATTTTTTTTTAAATATACAAGACCGTTCCCAAACTAGTTGTAGAACACTGCAGATTTCAAACAATTAAAAATCGAGACATGGAGCTGCTTCTACCCTCTCCTAAAAACAGAAGATAACCGGTATTACCTCCTAATAGTCTTGTTAAATTCCAGATACAGATTATTACAGTGCTGTAAAGGAAACAGCTTCAGAATTATTAGCATGCATATATGCAAATCTCCTGTGTATTAATATGGTTTTTAAGTAGCAGGTTTGAACACAGAAAAGCTTGTGACCAAAACAACAGATGATGATGATGATGATAATTAAACAAAAAAAACCCACACCAACCTTAAGACAGACTAAATGAGAAATGCAAATAGTTTGCCTTGGTTAAGATCTGCTCTAATCTTACAGAGCAATAGGGAATTCTCAGTCTTCTTCTCTAAATACATTTGGCAGTATGGAAATTTGGCAAAAAATCCAACAACCCTACATTCTTCAACATCAAAAACTCAGTAAAGTAACAAAAAAAAACCACTTACACTAAACTCTGGAAAAGGAGATTTCAGTAAAATGATAGTCAAAATGGCTCTAAAGCTAAAAGTAAAGCAAGTAAAATCCCTAGAAGTGGCTAGGATAGTATCTCGGAAGTTATTACCGTTAAACAAAAAGGAAACCAGGAAGGCAAGGTTAAACGGAAATGTTCAAGAGACTACTTGAGCCAAACAGAAATCCTGCAAAATTTAGAAATCTGCCTCTAGTGAAGCCAATAAACTAAAGCAGCATTTCTCAAATGGAGCCACCAGTGGATTTTTTTGCTGCCATGACAGCCTCCAAAGCATGGGCAGAGATTGGGGGGGGGGGGGGAGTGGCAAAACATCAGCCCCTCCCTGCAGCGCCCAGTTGTTGCTCCTGAATAGCTGTTATCAATGCCAGTGAGATCTGCCGCCTTGGTGTTTGCGCAGGCAGCTGGGATCGGCACCCTGCACCCCTGGACAGCCCACCATGTGCACGGCACCGGAGGTGGCTCTCGTCAGTGGAGGTGGCTGCAGCATTTGGTTGCCAGGATGCTCCACTGGACAGTTCCCCTGCTCCCGCCTAGCTGGGGAACAGGGAAACTGGTGGCCAGTGAGTTCCCAACCCCGTTCCCCAGGGTGGGCTGTCACTGAAGGGCAGGGGGAGGCAGAGTCAGAGAGATAGTTCGGTAACAATCAAAAGTTATGCACATTGGATGGAAAAATTTAACTACTCTTTCACCTTACGGGTACATCAAAAACGATACTAATCTAACTAGGGGGTTACTAGAGAAAGTTCAATGAAAATCTCTGCTCAGTTCAGTCCAAAAAAAAAAAAAAAAAAAGAGACCAAAATGTTATAATGCATAAGAAGACTACCTAAAATTTTATAATAGATAAATCAATGCTGTGACTGCCATGGAATACTGCACGCGGTACTGATCACCCCATCTCAAAAACACCATTGTGTAACTAGAGGAAGGTCTGGGAAGAGCATGGGGAATGATTAAAGGACTGGAAAAAACTCTCATATGAAAAGAAAATGAAAAAAAAAAAAACCCTTTGTCCGTCCAAGATAGAAAACCTTAATGCTTATGCAACTTACTGTGGGGAGACTGGACTGAACCTGTAAAAACCAAGGCCTGCTTTGCATGGACGTAAGACCAAGCCCGAGTCCTTTGCCCCTTCCCCCGTACTGCTGCACTTCAGTGGTGCGTTTACACACCGCCTGAGGTGCTGGAGTGAGGGGTGACGAAAGGGGAGACAGAGAGCGGCACCCGGGCGGCAGCCCCAGCAGGGCATTAGCCCAGGCGACGCAGGACGGTGGGGAGGGGACACCCATGGCGACGGAAACAGACAGCCTGGGAGCAGCAGGTCCCACCCCCACAGCAGGGCTGGTGGGTGGTTACCGGGTTTCCCAGAGAGCCCCCGCCTACGGCCTTTGGGGGAGTTAACGGGGACTCCACGCAGCCTGCGCGGCCCGGGGCAACTGAGGCGCAGACACTCAGGACGGGGCCCTAAGGATGGGGGGAAACAGCCCGTTACCATGGCGAGCTCCAGCGCCCTCCAGTCCTCACGGCGACCTGAGCGGGTTCCGACGCGCCTCAATCTGCGCGCGCTGCGCTCTCACTGGTTTTGTCCGGCTGACGCCGAGAAGCGCGGCCGCCCTCACTGTCGGGCGCCCGAGCGGGGCGTGTCGCAGGCGTGTGACGCACATTAACATGGCCTCCGCCGACTCGGAGCGCAAGAGGCGGAAGCTCGAGGAGGCAGCGGCGGGCGCCGTAGCTGGGGATGGAGACGAGGAACCGGAGGAAGAGGAGCGCTGGGTCGGGCCCCTCCCGGGGGAGGCTGCGCAGGCCAAAAAGAGGAGAGGTAACGTGGGGAGCCGCGCCCTGGTCTGGGACACGGGGGAGCGGGGCGGGGCGGTCCGGGCTGGGAGTCTGGGCGGCGGGCGCTGGGACACGGGCTCCGGTCGGGAAGGGTGCTGGAGTGCGGTGCCGGAGCGATGGTAAACACTTACTCCGTTGGCATTTTTGAGGGAACAGAATCAAAACTGCCCCCAAAGTGGCTGTGATCCAGCCTCGTGCGCGATCCCATGTGCCCATAATAAGTAGCTCCTCCTTCTCCTCATGAATAAAAATACCTTTGTTTTGTTGTTATAAAAGGTGATCGGGAAAACGCTGTGCCCCAGCTGGTGGATTTTCATGCCAGTGCTGTAAAGTCTGTTGTCTTGGTGTAGAATTGGCTAAGAGCAGTACGTGAATATCCGTTTTGTCAAAGAGTGGTTCCTCTCTCATTAATGCAACAAAGGCAAATATTTAAGATGCTGCATTCTCTGACTTGTTTTGAAGGTTGAACAGCACAAGAACTTGAAACTTGTCCTTGTTCTAAATCTCACATGCTTCTCTGGGCCTTAAGAAAGAGGGTTATAGGAACAGATGCTTCAAGATGTCACTCACTATGGCTTTGATTGTGCAAACAGGCACAATCTTAACTTTACTACTACGAGTAACCCTGCTATTCACAGTATGGAAGTTAAGCATACACAACTGAGGCCTACAGTTTGAAATGCTTTCACTTATGAAGATTAATTACTATTCCACCCAAAAGGAAAAGCTTAACTTCACTACAAGGAAGATCACATTTTATTTGTAAGGCTAGGGTAAAGCAACAGACATACTTCTTTGAGAACACCTGCATGAACAGATTCTTTACAAAGCTTAAAATCTCAAAAATAGACAACTACTGGCAATCAGCTGCTTGTTATTTTGTTGCCACCGTTTTAACAGAGTTGCCTGATTGACATCTCCATCATGGATTCTGCCATAATACAAACACGGGATTGACTCTTCATCCGCACACAGGCCTACTAAATTAAATAGCAATGAGTGCAGTAGCCTCCAGCTAGACAAATAGTCATGGTTGTCATTTAAGGAGTTGGACCATAAAGAATCAGATTCATTTTGCAGTCTGTTAATGAAATGGGTAGAGATGCAATTGTTAGATCTTAAATAGTGACACACAAATGATGATGCTGATTTAGTTGCTTAATGAAAACCACCAAAAATGGAAGGAGAAAGATGATAAAAAAAAAAACAAAGGAACTTTCAAGAAATATATTTGTCCTATTCAATAATTGTGTGATATCATTGTCACATTTTTCTCTCCTTTCCCTTTAGTCTGTTTATGAATCACACATTTTTGTCATGTCAAACTTACACTACAAACTCTTCAGGACAGGTACAATGTTGTTAAAACTTTTGTGAGGTACCTGACATGTTTTTGAGTGCTCAAAAGTAGCAGTGATTACATCTGTCCTGTCAGTAAACACATTTCTTATTGTTCAGATATTGTCATCTTGTAACAAAGATTGAAGATTTTTTTGTTTTATGAAAAAAGAAGAACAGGAGTACTTGTGGCACCTTAGAGACTAACAAATTTATTAGAGCATAAGCTTTCGTGGACTACATCCGAAGAAGTGGGCTGTAGTCCACGAAAGCTTATGCTCTAATAAATTTGTTAGTCTCTAAGGTGCCACAAGTACTCCTGTTCTTCTTTTTGCGGATACAGACTAACACGGCTGTTACTCTGAAACCTGTCATTTGTTTTATGAGTTCTTTCATGACTGTAGTTATAGACCACCTTTTCTAATATTAGATATTTTTGCTGTACTGTCCCTAGATGATACCTTCTTGAGAGGAAAAAAACAAGAATATGTTCAATTAAAATAAGAAGCAGTAACTTCAGATACCTATATAAGTGGACTTTGTTTTCAACTAACATATCAAACAGAGGATAATGATGTCCATGACTGTAGCAAATGGAACGACCCAAGGCTTAAGGATTTATGCCCCTTCTAAACATTGTTTTTCTTTTAATCCTTACCAGTATGTGACTGAATGTTCTCATTATCCATATAATGTCCAATCTATTTTGAATCTTGCAAAGTTGTGTGTGTTCCAGAGAATAACACAATACTGGTAAGGATTAAAAGAAAAACAATGTTTAGAAGGGGCATAAATCCATGAGCCTTGGGTCATGACTAATTATCTCTCTTCTTGGAATAAATTATGACACCTCGACCTGAGATGTATTGATTCTAAACACGTCCCCAAAATTCTGAAAATTATAGATATTCTCTAACAAAAGGGTTTTTCTATAGGCTTCTTCGTGAAAGTTTTCCTTTATATGAGAAATAATAAACTTTAAAGAAGTATTTGCATAAAGCCAAATTCTGACCTTCGATGCTCAAGTTAACTTAATTAGCGGTGGGGCAGAGGGAGGAAGAAAATGCATGTAGGGACAGACTTTGGACCTTTGACATTAATATTGTTTTATCATTTCAGAAAACAGATGTAATTATTTAAAGCGGTGTGCTTATTTAAATATTGATGAAATGAGAGATTAGCTATTTCTAGCATGCCAGCAGTTGGGAGATTCAGGTTCAAAAAATAGTGGTAGAAATCTCATTCATAATGTTAGCATGATGCCCTGGTATCTTACCTTTTTGACTAAAACTAATGCAGGTAAACTAATCCAAGTGTAAATAATAATAGAGAGCAGAAGATGGGATATAATATTTATTAAAAGGAAATAATTTATGCTTTTCTCTTATTTTGTTCAGTCCTTGAATTTGAACATGTCTACCTTGAAAATCTTCCGAGTGCTTCAATGTATGAACGCAGTTACATGCACAGAGATGTCATTACACATGTAGTGTGTACTAAGTGAGTCTTTTGTTTTTCACAATGTCTTGCAGTCCCAAAACTTTTATGTGTATATGATAGGAAGTTTTTTTTTTTTTTAATAGAAACTTTCCTAATGGAACTTGAGGATTTTGGAGGTGGGATTTTAAATTCTTCAGAGCTACTTCAAATAGATTTGATTTGGTTAAAGAGAGAGACATTTGAAATCTCGTCAATTTAAAAGTAGTACCGTGTAATCCCTTGCTTAGTTTTGTGGATTTAAAACCCCATTTTCCTACTCTTAAATTACTTTTTTTCATCCCTATTGCTATGTGAAATAACTACTTTTTGATGCATTTGATGGATAGCTTCTCCTGCTTGTGTAAACAACTGCAGAGACAGAAAAAAATCTCTAACCTATTATAATTGCATGTTACTTCTAACAATATTAGCATGAAAAAAATGACTGAAGTGTGTTGTTTAAGTTGGTGTAGTCTCTTTACAAATCAAGTCACAGAGTGTGGGAAGGTAATATCTTGCTTTTTAATGATTAATACTGAGATCGAACTGCTACTGCACACTGACAGACTCAAGATTGTTTACAGTAAGATATAAAGAATATTGTACTAATATGTAAGGTCTTGATACTAGCTGTTACCCACTAGTTGCAAATACATTATATATTCATGTTGTACTTTTCTGAGTGAGGAAAAAGGAAAAAAATGCATATCCATCTCAATAGCTATGCTGTACTAGTAAACTGGTCTTGTACACCATTATTGATTCTTCCCTTCCACTCTCTAGTTCTTAATGTTATGTTTCAATTGATACACTTATCATTGCAGGACAGATTTTATCATAACTGCCAGCCATGATGGACATGTCAAATTCTGGAAGAAAGTAGAAGAAGGGATTGAATTTGTTAAACATTTTCGTAGCCATTTAGGTAAGAAATCATATTGTATTTGATCTGTTTTTATTAGAACACAATTTTTCTTCAACTCTACTATCTATGTTCTATATTTGCAATATCTAGTAGTAGTTAAATATTTGTTTCATCAGGTGTTCTCCAAAGCTGGAGAATCTGGTCCTACTCCATTATGTAGTAGGATTCTGAGGGATTAGGAGTTACTGTGGAAATAAACTTTAATGTTTGTTAGGTGTATTGTTTACAGGATTCTTAACAATTTATTTTATAATTTTCTATGCTTCATTTTTAGAACTTGATGATACTGATTGTTCATGGTAACAGTAAAACTTGTAAATTGCTATTTTTAATTAGATGTACCAATCAACTTATCCTTTAGAGTCCTTCCAAAAGTTTAATTGCTACCATTGACTCAACAAGTATGTTTACACGTTCAAAATTTGATCCTTTCTGAGCCAAAAAAAGCACATTATTTTCTTAAGTGGAATTAGTGGACCAATTAAAAAAATAAGCAATTTTATGTTGGGTCACTAATTCTCTGTACAGTGGCTAACTACTCCAAGACAATGCAGACATGAACAGTGCAATGTAGAACTCTTTTTTTATTATTATTATTATTATTATTATTCTGTACTACGGCTTTAAAGTACAGATAGTATATACAACAATTGCAGTCTCTAAAATGTTGTTCAGATCTGAGAACAACATTTTAGAGCCTGCAATTGTTGTATATAGTATCTGTATTTTAAAGCTGTAGTACAGAATGATAATTGAATAATCCTTCAAAGTGGTAAATATAACTTTCAGAACAAAGCATGAAGCGTATCTGTCTTTTCCATGTTTTAATATTATATTGGGTTTATTGTAACAGGGGTCATTGAGAGTATTGCAGTTAGTTCAGAAGGGGCATTATTCTGTTCTGTTGGGGATGACAAAGCAATGAAGGTGTTTGATGTAGTGAACTTTGATATGATCAACATGCTGAAACTTGGGTAAGTCATGTCATTCTGTAAAAACATTTTTGGTGATCGTAAGTGTTTTGAGTACTTTGACATTTTTTTAACTTAAAATGATCAAACAGAATTTAGTTTAATTCACTCTTCTTCAATCAGCCTTCATTTAACTAAGTTAAGGGAGTGTGTGCTATTAGAAATGTGCCCAGCAGTTTAGAGATTTCCTGATATATGTAGAATTGTACTAATATGTGGCTTTAATCTCCTGGTGTAAAAAGTGTGCAACAAAGTTTTCATATTTTTCAGTATGACATGCACCTGACATTCAAGGATATTTGTCATGTAGCATCTGACAAGGTACATGATGTTAGTCATATCTCATAAGAGAGCAAAAACAATGAAAAAACAAGAGTTCTGTAGCCCACAGAAAATTCTTGTCAAGTCTTTAGTATTTCTCATTCTGAAAGTATCATAGCAACATAGGCATTTTGTACCACACCTATTACTGCGATATTAACATAGTGAAATTAACATAGTGTTTCTATTAGGGCTGATTGGTTTTTTTGTTTTGTTTTAATCCTATTCTCAGTTTACCTTACCGTTTCTACTTACTTTAATATTTAACAGTGCACTTGCAACCAGTTTTTAAATCAACCCAGTTAGGGTAGGAGATACTGTTTTTAACTGGAGAGCCAATCACAGTCTGGTATCCGTACTGCCATTGTGACAGCTATTCTCTTGTTTTCTGCCTCTTAACCAGTTTTTAATCCATGACAGAACTTTGCCTTTCATGCCACAACTACTTAATTTCCTTAATAGCGTCTTTTTTGAAGATCTTTACCAAAAGTATTTTGCAAGTCCAAAATAATTTTATCTATCAATTCTTAGAGATTTGATAGTTGAGTTGTCGAAGAATTCTGGATAGCATAGTTTTCCCCCGGAGGCTGTACTGGTTCTTTGTATTACATGATGTTAGTTTTTGTTTTTCATAATTCTAGGTTTAGTATTGTTTCAACTAGCTTATCTGATACTGAAATAAGGCTCATTGGTCTATGATTCCCAGGGTCTCTGTTAGCATCCTTTTAAAAGATAAGCATAACGTTGGCTATTCTTCAGTCCTCTGGTTCATTTTAATTAGAGTACATATCTTTGCTAGCAGCTAAACCATTTCATTTTAAATTCCTTCAGAATTCTTCATTAATATAATTTGGTCCTGGTGGTTTATTGCAATTTATAATCTATTGAACTTTTTATTAATCACTTTGTAATTAAGTCCTGGTGATTTATTGCAGGACCCGATCCTGCTCCTGTTGAATTTGATGGCAAAAGTGCCTTTGTTTTCATTTGCACCAAAATCTGACTTTAAATGATCAATTTCAGGACAGAGAAGAAATGCTATTGTCATGAAAGTTTAGTAGTAATAGATTTCCACACCAGATATTGTAGTGGATCACATCCTTATTTTCCCCACCTACCTTCTGTACCCTAACTTCCTGTCACAATTACTTTGTGAAGCATTGTGGAAAAGCAGAGATTAGGTAACTGGCACATTCCTTTGGTAATACACCACTGAATTTTCATAGATCACATATTATCAAAGCAGTAAATAATAATTCTACACCAAAATTGCCTCTGCCATTTGATTTCAAATTGATAGTTCAGTTGACTTCAAAAAATTGAGGAGGTAACTTGCTACATATGTCCTGGACTATCAAATTATTGATCTCTCTTTATCTGTAATATCGAAAATAATACTGAACAGAAATCTAGCCCTTAGACGAATGTGTAGCCAAGTGTTATTTGCAGTATTGTTATAGCCATTTTGATCCTAGAGTATTAGACACACAAGTTGGGTGAGGTAATATCTTTTTAGTCCTATAAAAAATATTACAACACGCACCTTGTCTGTTTAGCAAATTGTTATGCAGATCTATCTAGGTAAATCAAGGCCTGCTTATTTTGTTTTTGTTTTTTTCCTCTACTTTCTGTTCCAGCTACTACCCTGGCCAGTGTGAATGGATATACTGCCCTGGAGATGCCATATCTTCTGTTGCATCTTCTGAGAAGAGCACAGGAAAGATATTCATATACGATGGTCGAGGAAATAACCAGCCACTTCATGTTTTTGATAAACTCCATACATCCCCTCTTACTCAGATACGGCTGAACCCCACCTACAAAGTAGTAGTGTCTTCTGACAAGTCTGGAATGATTGAATACTGGACTGGGCCTCCTCATGAATATAAATTCCCCAAAAATGTGAACTGGGAGTATAAAACAGACACTGATTTATATGAATTTGCTAAATGTAAAGCTTACCCATCCAGTATATGTTTCTCACCTGATGGCAAGAAAATGGCCACTATTGGTTCCGATAGAAAAGTTAGAATTTTCAGGTTCTTGACTGGGAAGCTTATGAGAGTCTTTGATGAATCCCTGAGTGTGAGTTCAATTTTGCTTCTATATTCTGACTTCTATTCTTTTTTTGCATATTAATTTACTCACCAGTACCTTTATCTACTTTATCACCAGTTTCTATAAAGATGGGTTTTATTACTTTATCTTACAAAGGAGTTTTTTTCTATATTAGCATCTTTTAATCTTATATTTCTATGGTATCTAACTTCTACATATTAATCTGTGCTGAATATACTTTGAAATTTAATTGCTGTTTTTCATTTAGGAAATTTTGTAATTTTTGTGCAGCTAGACTGCCCATTTGCTAGAAAGCATTTGGAAAAAATGTCTGCTTTAATCAAAATCAGGAGAAAAATGTAAGGGAAAAAATCCTTTTTAAAGATAGCTTTGCTAGAGCAAACATACTTTTTTTAAATTTGCCCAGAGTCTTGGATGCTAACTACAGCTCGTGTTTTGATAGTCAAAAGAAAAATAATTCTAATTGTGTATATTTCAGTTCCTGCTTTAGTTAAAGGAAATACTTGAATGATTCATTCAAACATTTATTTAATTTTGTGAGTAGTTGAGTAACCCTACTGAAGCGAAAGTTAAGTGTGTGTTTCAATGCTTTGCTAGATCACAGCATTATTGTACGTTCATACCATTGGTGATTGATTGTCTTGTTTCTGTAGATGTTTACTGAGCTGCAACAGATGAGACAACAGCTGCCAGACATGGAGTTTGGCCGACGTATGGCTGTTGAGCGTGAGTTGGAGAAGGTGGATGCAGTCAGGTTAATTAACATAATTTTTGATGAAACTGGACACTTCGTGCTCTATGGAACAATGCTGGGTGTTAAGGTCATAAATGTAGAAACTAACCGGTAAGTCTTATTCCAACTGTGTTTATGCACCTACATATAATAATTAGTCTCAAAAAGTCTCATTTCAGCCAATTTTTTAATATTCTTGTTCCATTTAAAATTTTGCATGTTAATAGATCTTTCTATTTCTTCAGGAGGGGGCGGTTGTTAAATTAGGTTGAAAATGAACTGTTTGTATGCCAAATATTGAATTTTATGGCTTAAAACTTGGTAAAATGAGAGAAGATATGCATAAAAATCCTTGGAATAAGTATTTTGCCCAGGCAGTCCATTTCTGGCTAATAGTAAATACAATCAGAGCCTAGTTATGGCTGAAGGGGAGAGACTGTATAATATGAAAGTTTAACAGTAGTCAGCCTTTTTTCTTTTTTCATTTTTGTTTTTAAACACCATGTACTATAGGTGTGTTCGTATCTTAGGGAAACAGGAAAATATCAGGGTGATGCAACTGGCTTTGTTCCAAGGCGTGGCAAAGAAACATCGTGCTGCAACCACTATAGAGATGAAAGCATCTGAAAACCCTGTTCTCCAGAATATCCAGGCAGATCCAACAATAGTCTGCACATCTTTCAAAAAGAACAGGTTTTACATGGTATGTATGGTTTCTGTTTGAATAATTTCTATCTTGGATTAGTCTATTTTGTGTGTTTTGTTTTTTAAACTTCTTTTCACAGACTTTTTAGTGCTTTTGGACTTGAAGAATTTTGGTAGTGACAACTTTCCCAGACAAGACTTCTTAAATTACAACAATATTTCAGAATTTTTAGCTTGGATTTATCTGAGAGTAGCTTCATGATCCTTCAGTTTTTACTGAGTTGGTCAAGAAATTGTGAATCTTAGACTCCTTTATATCTTCGTAAAGTTTTAGTTCCTGTGTTTGGTAGTTAGGATTTCTTTTGAAGCTATATATATATGTAATTACTCTACAGTGCCTGGGAACCCCAATGAAGGATCAGGGCTCATTTGTGCTAAGCACTGTATAGACAAGTAACAGACATTAGTTGCAGAAGCCTGACTGTCATTTGCTTAACTAGTATTTGTGCTTAACCTTGATTGTTACCATACAGCACCAAGTGTGCGTACTCTAAACTATCAGAAGGCAATTATAGAACTGAACACACAACTTGCAAAAGTACAGACCAGGAAGAAAAGTTTGACAGGATATGGGACATTTGTATTTATCAAACATACAGAAAATATACTGTATTTCAGTGACTGTAATTGCCATCTGAAACTTTATAATATACACTCTTGGTGCTGTATGCTGACACTCCTCTACTGTTTGACCTTTATTGTGGGTTTTCACTAACTAGTTTTGTCTTCTGCCTTTTGAGGACTAGTCTAGGGATCATATTGCTGTGGATGGGAACGGCTCTTTGAATTAATCAATGTCTTTCGATAGTATTATATTAGTATAAAGACAGAATAAGAGTACTTACTATACCCGTGTAATGAAATCAAGAGAGACTTCCAACTCTGTCTGATCCTAGCACAAGGAGCATTGCCTGAGAATTAGTGTACGTTACCTGTACAAATTTTACATTCTTCCCTTTTAAATAAAACAATGTTAAAGGCAGGCGAGAGGTCTAGGGGAGAGAGATCACAAAAGAGTACTGTATATACTCGTTCATAAGCCAAATTTTTTGAGTAAAAAAGGGAAGCATCAGAGAAGGGGGTCGGCTTATGAACGGGTATAGAGAGGGGGAGAGGTGAGACAACTTCCCCCCCCTACAGAGGGGTCAAGGAGAGGCAGCAGAGCCAGCAAGGAAGAGGCGGGGCCAGAGTCTCTCCACTTCTGGGTATGCTGTTCTCCTCCCAGCCTCCAAAGCAGCTGCAGCTCCGGGACTGGCATGCTGTGGCCACGCTGCCCGCTATGCCGGAGCACTCTGCGGCCGCGCCACCCAGCCTGCTGGAGCAGCTCCAGCCAGGCCAGAGACATCCTCCCCTGGCCCGCCCCAGCTAAGATGGGAAGGGATGGAATGGGGAGAATGTGGAGGTCCTGGACTGGGGTGGGGTCATGTGGGGAGTGGTCATGGGTTACTCCCCTGACCCCCTCCCCCCCCAAATTTCCCCATCAGTTGCTGTCCCGGCCTGTCAGGGTAAGCAGCTGGCGGGCGGGGACACTTTGTTTACTTAGGGTTTACCTCCCTGCCTGCGGACGCTCGAGGTAAACAAACTGTCTTGGCCCGCCAGCAGCTTATCCTGATGGCCCGGGAGCCAAAGTTTGCCAACCCCTGAATTATAGGGTCGGCTTATGAAGGGGTCATAAAAATTTTCCATTTTTACTTATCCATCTTGGGGGGGGTCAGTTTATAAACTAACCAGCTTATATCTGGACTGGAAATTGTGACCTTTAATCTGCAGGTGGAAGGACTGTTAGTCTTTATTTCACACATACTGAAATGCAGGAAGATAGACTTTTATAATATGATCTTTCTCACTGATTTTTAGCTTTGTATGGTATCTAAATAAGAAAAAATAAAGGTAGCAACCTTTGTCTTTTGTTCTTCAGTTTACTAAACGTGAACCAGAAGATACAAAGAGTGCAGATTCTGACAGAGATGTATTTAATGAGAAACCATCTAAGGAAGAGGTCATGGCAGCCACTCAAGCCGAAGGCCCCAAAAGGGTTTCTGATAGTGCCATTATCCACACAAGTATGGGAGATATTCATGTCAAGCTTTTCCCTGTTGAGTATGTATTTGGTACCTTTTTAAAAAGAGTTTTGCTTTTATTATTCCTTTCTTTGAGGCTGTTTGTTGTCGATTACCAGGGCAGAAGGACTGTTTAAAATTTGATTTCCCCTGCTCCCCACCCAATTACATAATTGCTCCCCATCTTATTACATAATATTATTGCTTGCATATTTGCTTAATTAATTATATAAATTAAGCTGCTGGGATGTTGGCAAGCACACTAGGGCAAAAAATAGCTTAAAGCAGTAGCAAGGGCAGTGGTTCTCAACATTTTTTGTTGTTGGAGTATTCCTTAGAAACTGTAAATCCTCCAGTCTGCTTGTATCATGTCTGACTAAGTTGTCAAATCTCACCTATTTTTCCTTATCTTCTTTTCCTTTCTTCTGTGTTCTTGTTTTATTTTTCATTTTCTGATTTATGGATTTGCTCTTTTTACCTTGTTTTGTTCTTTTTCTGATTCTCCCCCAGATGCTGGTGTGATACAGCACTGTTTTGTGCAAGTTATGTGTTACTGCAGAGATAGCAGAGCTGTGCTATTTCACGCAGTCTAGGGGAAAGGAGAATAGAACATGTGGGTGGCAGCAGCAGATCTGCCAACAGCTATCTAAACCAGAGGGATGATGCATCCTGCAACTCCAAAAGAAATTGCTTTAGGCATAAATTTTGTGCCATTGCAAACCTGAAACCACTCATGAGAGCTACCTTCTCCGTCAAAATTGTATCCTACAATGGAGAAAGTTTTACGTGCAACTATGCATGAATTTATGCCATTTATGTTCAACTGCTGGCACACAACTGAGAAAGGTTCTGTGTACAACTGTTGATGAATAAAATCTTCTGTTCACATCTGTACTTCTGTACCCCAGCGTCTGCTCCTTCTCAACTTTCCAAGCCCACTTAAGCATTAAAAATCCCTAGGAACTTAATATACAAAAACTTTTTGTTGTGAAGCACTTAAGGTTTGTTGTATGTGTAGCAGCCCTGACAGTTTCACAAACGCATGGACGTGAAAAGTAAAACCACTCAACAGTACATACTCTATGCTCCTCCACCCACAGACACATACGTGCCTTACCATTATCACAACTGCCATACAGCACTGTGCAACACAACCGTCACTCTGCCCCCAATAATGCTAGCCTTCTATCACTTCCTTTACCAACCCACACTGTCCCTATACAACACCCTACAACAATAAATGTCCACAACTAATAGTACTTAAGAGTATGTAGGTTTGTTGAAGAGGACAGAGTTAAGGTTTGGAATGCATGGTTTGTCATATACAGCATTTGTGATAAATGGTATTTTGTGTGCCTCTGGGTGGATAAGCCAGGTATGTATGGCTAAGTGGCATAACTTTTCATTTTCATGTTTTTGTGGATCTGAGTCAGGTATGTTTGTATGTGTAAAGCAACCCTAACTGCTTTACAACAGTTTTTGTGTAGATTAAGTGTAATGTTGTTACATTGTTCTGTAACTCTGGTAACAATTTTGTCTGTGTCAAATTCAAGCCATGATGGTGAAAGGTTCTTTATTCTGTTAGCAGTAATGTATAATCTAGTCCCTCTGTGATCCAAACAGTATTTGTATGTTGACAATCAGCAGTTTCAGTTTTAAAGAAGGGGTAAAGAACTGTGTGGCTCTGTGCTGATCTAGAAGTTTCCTTTAGCACTAAAGCATTTAATCCTCAAATTCCTTACTTCTATTAGATGGTATTGAACACATCACTTGGTATACCCATTCATGTTGCAGGCCATTGTTTGATAGAATTACCTTGGTAAAGGGATGTTAATTTATTTTTCTGCTTGTGAGTTGCATACTACTGCTGTTGTGAACATTGGTTCCACTTTATACTTGTTAATACTTTGTAATTTTATCTACAGTATGTAAGTGGAACTATGGGGAGGATATACTGTCTAGTGGTTAGGGCACTAGACTTGGGAGAACTGGCTTTTTTTATGGCCCTGCTGTTGACCAGCTGTGTGACCCCGGGCAAGTCATTGCACCCATCTATGCCTCCTGCTTTTTGTCGGTTACCTGTTAAGCTTATGCATTCTTTGGGGGTAGGGTCTGTCTTATTATGTGTTTTTTGTGTAGTGTCCAGTACAATGGGTCCCCGATCTCAGGCGGAGCCCCTACGGCACTACTGCAGTAAAAATAAGTATTATTTAGTCGTGCCTTAAATTTGTTATGCAATTGCAGGTGCCCCAAAACAGTGGAGAATTTCTGTGTACACAGCAGGAATGGTTACTACAATGGGCACACATTTCACCGTATTATCAAGGTAATTTACAAAAGACTAATGCTTTTCCTGTTGGTTTGTATGACACAAAATACAGAGCATAAGACATTTGTGCCAGTTCTGTCTGAATTCGTCATTTATATTGCTTTTTTGTTATATTTAAGCATGGTGAATTATTATATTTAAATCAGTTAAATTGTTTTTTTTTTTTTAATTATTTCATAGAGACCTTCAGCCTTTACAGGGAACTGTTAGATTTTGAAGAATGTTATGATTTAGGAAGGTTATAGTTCAGTTTAAAAGTAGTTGTCTTGCTGGTAAACTGCAGAGCAAACCTGAAAACTGAAATTTTGAGTTAAGCACAGATTACAGTAGAACCTGAGTTACGAACTGACCAGTTAACCACACACCTCATTTGGAATCGGAAGCACACAATCCGGCAGCAGCAGACCAAAAAAAAAATGCTAAAAAAGTAAAGGGAAAGCAGCATTTTTCTTCTGCATAGTAAAGTTTCAAACCTGTATTAAGTCAATGTTCAGTTATAAACTTTTGAAACAACCATAGCGTTTTGTTTAGAGTTATAAACAACCTCCATTTTCAAGGTGTTCGTAACTCTGAGGGTTTTACCTTACTATTCTGAATGCCCTTGCTACCCAGGACAAAACCAAAACGAACAAGCAAACAAACTCTCTGCAAAGTCTTGGTTGTGCTTAGTTCACTGAAGATATTGCAGAGTGCATTACTATGCAACATCAGTAGAAGTAAGTTGCAATGGGACTATTGATATTTGTGATAACACATTCTGAGATCTTCTGTGAACTAGGATGTATCAAGAAGATTTTGCAAGAGAATTTTTTTTTTATCCTGATCCTTTACCTAGTTGAAATCACTTGAGTTGAATCACTTTTCCTGCAAATACAGAAGCTCTGACTTGTCCATGAAGACTCCAAGGTTGCTCATCCATTTTTCTTGTAAAGGATGAAATATTTTTAGGGATTATTCCCTGAATGTGACCACCCCAGACCTTCTCCCCTTCATTTCTGGCATGGTGGAGTTGGCCCTAAAGAGCAAACTGAAGGCTAAGAGGAGCTTTGACCTATGAGGAAGCATTCTCGGGAGACACAAAACGGAAGCTCTGCCACAGTTGCTCCCCGCACTCGAATCCTTGCTCTACCTGGAGATTAGTTTCGGAGTCTGGACAGCTTGTTCGTACAAGCTGAAAGTCTGGACATCTCTGTGTCATCCCCCCACCAGCTTGAGACCCTTTGCAAGGGCAGGTTATAGCTCTTTGCCATTTGAAATATAGCAGCAAAATCTGTCTTCAACCATTGGGAGTTTTTTGAGGGAACATTCTAAACTTCCCCAGCCCTTGTCCTCTGGAGAAAAGCTATCAAGTAATAGTCCCTTAGCAAGGAGTCTGGCATTCTTGCTGACGCTTCCTCTGGGATGTTCCCTTGTGTTTACTTTCCAGCTGAATTCGACAATGAGAAACAGGTGCTAGATTCCTCCCTGCAGAAAAAGTGCAAGAAGACAACACGAGCTAGGGAGAGGGATCGATCTCTAGTTGGGAACAAACAAACAGATAAAAACAAAAACCCTCCTTCCAAAGGATAAAAGAAAAGCAAAGAAAAAAAATACAAAGGAGCCAGACTGCACAAGTGAAAATCCAAGAGGCATGCCAAATGCTCATCCCTTTCCACTAGCTCTGGAGTGCAACAGGCTGATATGACATGACTTAGAACTCAAAGCAGGCATGTAGGGGTTAGGTAGGTCTGTGCTTTCTGCAGGAATGGGCATCTTGTAAAGCTTTAAACTTCTGATGTATGGGATAGAAAAACAAGCTGATAAAACTGAACACTTTTGCGGAAGGTACAGCATGACAGGTACATAACCCCTACAGGCTCATGTTATCTCACCCACAGGATATGTTAGAGGATCTTATTCTGATGATGAGCTGGCCATCATTTAAAAAAACAACAACAAAAAAACCCTATTTGGGGCACTCTGGATTTTATTCTAACACTTGCATATCTTATATAAAAGTCTGTCAGTTTTTAAAAACAAATCTTGTCTTGAATTACACAGCCTTGCAGATTTGTATGTTCTATAGCGAAACGTGATGGTGTGTTTAATTCCTATGCAGGGTTTTATGATTCAAACTGGTGATCCAACTGGTACAGGAATGGGAGGTGAAAGCATCTGGGGAGGAGAATTTGAAGATGAGTTTCATTCAACTTTACGACATGACAGACCCTACACACTTAGTATGGCTAATGCAGGATCAAACACCAATGGTTCCCAGTTCTTCATAACAGTGGTACCAACTGTAAGTAATCTTTAAAACCCAGTTTAAGGTGTGATTTGATCAACCATGATGGTACTATGTAAAGAAGCAGTTATGCCAGTTCTGTAGTGAAAAAGGAGGATGCCGTTGTCCAGCTAATTTTATGTAGTTAATTATGTGACAAAAGCACATCGCTTAAGTTTAACTGAAAAATGTCCTTTAGAAGGAGTGATTAGCCTTTGATTATGAAAGGCTTTAGACACAGTAAAAGGCACATGTTAAATTTTATTGTAGACTATGAAATTTTATATTAACCGGAGTTACATCTTCTGCTGTTAACATCTAAATTTAATTTTCGTTTATTAAAAAATATCCCTCTCACTAAGTCTGGCAAAACTTTTGCATGGGTTGTGAAGATTTAGCAGGTATAGACTCTACTACTCCTATGGCCTGTTGTATTCTGGCTTTGCACAGAGGGTCAAGATTTGGCCCCAAAATATCTCCATTAATACTTTCATTTTTGTGTGACTTAGTACACTATACACTAGAAGTAGGAAACTTTGGTATGTGAATCTTTAACAAAACAAAAACCTTCAAAGGTTAGCCTTTGGATGTCCTTAGAAGCAATCTGCATATGCATCATCATTTTACTATTTTAGAGACTTGCCATTTTAGAACTGTTTTAGGGGCATTTATAAACAATTTAATAGCTGATGTTAAGATAGCTGTAGTGGTATGCAGGGAAATGTTATTAACATAAGACCTAATTCTTAATTGCTCACAAATATGAACTTTACCCATTTTCTAGTGGTGGTAAAAGTAGAAGATTATAATTGTCACAACTGAGTTCAAGCATGTGAAGGCATTAGTTTTCATATATAAATAGGTTGGAATGGAATTTATGCAAAAACATTCCATTTAAAAAAGTTATTTTTTCATCATTGAAGGTCTATGAATTAAAATGACTGCATAGGTAGCATTTTTGCCTTGCAAGATATTGTATTAATACTTGGGTATAAACAAATTGAGAACTAGATTCAGAGTTGTTGAACAGTAACAGACACTTTTATATGCTTTCACTGTATACTTGTTAGAGTAATTAACAGTGAATACACTTTAAAGTGTAAAGCTTAAAATTTAATAACCTTAATCTACAATTGCATTTGCGTTCATTCTAGTACTAAATCTTTCTGTCCTACTATTTAACCTACAGAATGCTTTATATTTTAACAAAAATTCTGCTTCCTCTTTTCGTTCCAACCACCTAAACAGCCTTGGCTAGATAACAAGCACAGTGTATTTGGACGAGTAACTAAAGGAATGGAAGTTGTTCAGAGAATCTCAAATGTGAAAGTAAATCCCAAAACTGACAAACCATATGAAGATGTCAGCATCATTAATATCACTGTGAAGTAAAATAGAATTTGAAAAACCTACCTTAAAAATAATGTTGTGGGACCCAGAAGCAAACAAACTGAGCAGTGGACTTCATTTTTTAATAGTTCTCTGCTCTGGAAGCCCCCAGGACTGAACATACACCAACCCCTCCACCAATCGCGTAGCTGAAATGCCCCAAACTGTATTTTTAATAACTTTTATATTTTAAAATAAAAGGTGACAATGTTTACTTTTTTTTGTCTCTTGCATCTTTTCTATGTTAAATTAGGTGTATTTGTACATTCAAAATGTCTGAAGGATACTGATTTTGCATAATCATGAGCATGTTAATCTAACTTCCTATTACTCTTGCTAATGTCTTCTTTACTGAATTTCTCTGTTTGCATTTTCCTTATTGAGTTTATATTTCATGCCAAAAATAGGTTCTTTCCCCATCAAAATTGATATTTTTGGAAGAGCAAATGTGAGCATTTCATGTAGTCTGCAGAGCAGTTTCTAGTCTGCTAATTAATACAGTCTTTCATGCACATCCATCCCAAAATTAGTAAAAAAAAAAAGTTATGACAGTACATGGGATTTGCCTCTGTCTTTTAGAGACTGCATATGTGTATCCGGCTAAGTATCCTTAGGGTGGCAAACTAAGAGTCAGGTACTGAAATACTAATGCATAAGATCCAGTTTAGGTTGACATGAGCTGCTTGATTTTAGGCTGTAGTAGAGCACTAATTGCTAGCATTAGACTTAATGGACTAATAAATTTATAGTTCCGCCTAAAATTCTACACAAGTATTTCTTTCCACTAAAATATCTGGTTGATTGAGATCTCTTCACCATTTCAGGTGTTCTCGTAATGTCTCTTATCAGTTATCTGCTCTTCATTTAAATATCACCTTTACAGACTTCTAATGAACTTGTGTCAAACGTGATCATATCACTAAATGCTCTCCTTACAAAGTAATTTTAACTCTGTCAAAAACGATTTGCTGGGTTCATCTAATCCTAGGCCATAGCACAAGATTTAATTGGGTTAACATTTAGGGTAGCCCATTCACAAAACCTATTGCAGTATGCCAAATCTTTTTTCCCCCTGTTCAATTGAAATCTCTCTTCACCCAGGGGATCTTTATAAGTGAGTGCTGCATGTAATTTGAACTTCCACTCCTTATGAAGGTTTGTACTTTCCCCATTTATTTTGGGTAGCTGAACTCAGCACTTGTATTAGGTTGTTTCTGTCATTACAGGACTTCGGAATAATGCAATACAGGTTGCTAAGAGGTTACACATAATGACTTTTGGGGAGAGTCAGGCAGAATATGGAATTACTGGTTATTAGAGTTAGCCTTTAAAAAAAAAACACCATAGATATGCTTTTTCAAAGATCTCATTTCTATAAATTCAGGGTACAAGAGATTATAGCTGTAGGTAGCATATTGAATTAGGGTAATATCAGGCAAAGCAGGTGCATTCAATAGTTTGAACAGTTAATTTTGATATGTAGAGATTAATAGAAAGGTTCTAGGAGTTTCAGTAGCCTGAAGCCTAATTAAGACACATTTCTGTACAAAAGGATAGAGGGCTGGGGCTAATCTACATGGATTACAGGTAAAGAGTGTTGGGGGTGTGGACAAAGTTTAAAAATCACCTTTTATAGTTCCACAATCCTTGGGCATCAGCCTCATTTCTTGGGTTAGAGCAGCCTGAACACACCTCCAACTTCTGCCAGCAGCAACTAACCCCAAGAAGCTGAGGACTTCCATGGTGTAAGGTCATCCCACACACTTTTCCTTGCTGTGCTGCCAGCAGGTGGATACATTGAGTAAGAGTCAAATGATGCTCTATACATATAGTTTCATCCTCCTTGGGATCTGCCAGCATGGTGTACAGTAGTCATACCACAGTATCTTCCCTCTATTCTCTACAACACTAAATACACCTCTACTCCAATATAACGCGAATTTGGATATAACGCAGTAAAGCAGCACTCCGGTGTATCAAAGCAAGTTTGATATAACACTGTTTCACCTATAACACGGTAAGATTTTTTTGGCTCCCGAGGACAGCGTTCTAGCAGGGTAGAGGTGTAGGTCTTATTTCTTTCAACTTCTATAGGAATACAAGGCTTATAGTGACATTAGTATTCCCAGAGTTAGATTAATCTAAGCCCCCATTTTGGCTTACAATTTTCCCTTAATGTCATGCTGACAACCAACACATTTTTGCCTCCCCTGGGAAGGCCCTAGCTTAGACTAAATTCAATGCAACAGGACTAGTGTAGCAGATAGGTAACAGCACACTGAATGTAAACTGTCACTTCAATAGTCCTGCATTAATTCAAAAATAGGTTTAATTATATTAGAATAATCAATGCTACATATTTATACTTAGAGGGTGTTTTGTTTTTTTAACTCAGCCCTTTTCAATGAGACAAGGTGAGTGAGGTTGGTTTTTTTTTTTTTTTTTTTTTTTAATCCGACCAACTTCTGTTGGTGAGAGACATGCTTTTGAACAGAAGTTGGTCAAGTGAAAGTTATTACCTCACCCACTTTGTCTCTCTAATATCCTAGAACTGATGTGGATACAACACGGTATACAATCTATTTTCATTGTCTTTTTTTTTTTTTTCTCTGTATTAATATAACTGCAGTCTTGATGTTGTCAGAGGAACCAAGAAGTTTTTTTTCCTGAGAATCACCCACCTGGATTCAACCTCAGATTACAGAACAGGCACAGCAGCAGTATGCTAAAGCACTGCCCATCTCACAACATGCTCTTCTCTCACTCAGGGAGTTACAATAGTATTAATAATGAGAAATAGAAATTCCCGGCACACAGGTAGGAATACAAATCCAGTATGGCAGTTGTATTAAAGCAGTGATATCATTTGTGACTGAAGTCGATGACACAAATGTGTAAACACACATTTAGATAAAATACCACTTCTGAGTAGAGCTGCACTTCAAACTTGCAAAATGCATTTACCTCAGTCAAGGTCTTTTAAGTGTTGAGATTTGTGCCTGATAGTCACAATAACCTTAGCTGAAACGTATATAGAGAGAGATATTTTTTCTGCTAGTATTAAAAGTGAAGTCCCTGAGGCCTACTTTCTAAATATTGTTACTTTTTTTTTTTTTGTAGGTTGGTTCTAATCTAATCCAATCCAATCCTTGAATTTTGGATACCAGTACCAACATTTTCAGCATCATGAAATGGTCATAACCTTTTCATTGTGAACTTCCAAATTCTAGCATTAGACTGACTATCAAAATACTCACACTCCTATTCTTAGATTAACCTGCAACAAGAGTGGTTTAAATGAAAGTGCTCAAAAGAAGGATAACCCTAAACCAGAGGGTTAAAGTATTCTCTTTATTGGAAAAAAAAATTCAAGGCAGTTCAGAAACTCCATCAGCTAAATCACTCTTCCATTAGATCAGAGCTGTTCCTTTGTGAAGTATTACCATACCCAACCCTGCTCTAGTAGCCTAGAACAAGAACTGTTGGTGAATATCTTCCTGCAGACAGAACCTCAGTCATCATTCAGTCCACAAGCAGAATTAGAAAAAGTTCAATTACATACAATGAAAGTTACCAAGAAGTCAGGCATTACTGCTCAAATAGCTTAGCTATTGTTTACTATTTTGAAACAAGATGAATTTAAAAACACTTTTCTTCAGTCACTGCACAGGTTATGTATACTCAGTTTCACAATTAAGCCAAAATCTAGACCTGATAGCTAAATGCTATAGTTAACTTTTTAAACAAGGTTTTAGTTTTACCCAGAAAATTCTCTCCAATACTTGTAATTTTTTTAAATTCTAACAGAATGCGAGAAACACATCCCAATCATAACTTGCATAAGTTAGTACACTAAAAACTGAATTAAAGTTCAAGACATTTAAAATTTACAATTGAAGCAGTTTATATATAGTATTAACTTATATCACAAATAAATCTAAGTTTACCTGATAACACCTGAAGAGTTCACAGACAAATGCAAGACCTATTTTCACAGTTACTTGAATCAGTCACATTAGTTTCCATTTAAAAAATAATACTTTTATGCAAGTATACTACATTGGCAGCAGAACTTTTTGTTCTGAAAGTAAAAGATGAGTAAGTGAATTTTTTCCCCAAACATACTCTTCTCTACAAGCCCTTCAAAGTATTGACTGGTTCTGACGAGTGTTTTAAAATAACGAGAGAAAACAAAAGTAGTAATAGCCTAGTGGGAGAGCATGTACAATTGAACCCACTGAAGATGTAGAACGTGCCAACTAAAATGACAAATTTCATATTATATCTTCCAACCAATGCATGTTTTTTTCATTAAAAATCTTCCAGCTAAAGTGTCTGTTACTTAGAACTTGTTAATATTTGAAAATAAAACTATGAAAAGGACAGTCAAAGAATTACGAAGGTCTATGCTGGGTTTGCAATATAGGCTGAGCAGGTAGTCAAAGGGGCAGAAAATGTGTATGGTGCAAGAGGTTGCAGGCTGAAAGGTGAACAATTTGGGCAGCAAAAACTCTTCAGTCCATGTAAATTATATACAATATTATCAGGTGTATTCTGAATGAGAATATAGCTTTCAAATACAGTCTGAACTTAGTGTCTGTAAAATCCTTCTCTTAGCATTCCAGTATGGGTGCAAGAATTTTTAAGATCACTTCTAAATGTGAAGACAAGCTTAATTTGTATCTACACCTTTGAAAATAGTGACACTTGTCACTTGAGCTACAATTCAAACCATTCAGTTTCAGCAAGCTTAAATGTACATAACACCATTAGTATGAAATGTAAAGAATGGAGGTGATTATAAACCAGTGTATCAGGAGGGAGCAGTTACCACAACTGCTTCCTTCTGAAGTGCAAATGTATTAAAATAATTTGTTTATATATTCTTTGCTTTAACTACTGTACGAAGTGGGAAAACTGCTACAAAATACGTACTAATACCATAGTATTCCTTCTGCATGGTCTTGTCACTTTCCAGGGGTTACAGTTACAGAAGGGAACAGAGGAGTCATACCAGGTGTGCTCTCCACACAGATTTATGGTGATCAGAACTGTGTGCACAGCAAAAGAGGAGACATCAATAAATTATTCCAATCTTCCCTAAATTTAAACAGAGACACAGCCCCAAGATTCTGAGAGTTTGTGAATGAATAGTCTTTGAATACAGGCACTGGTGATAGTTCCAAGTATATAAAGAATCTGAATCAGACACTAAAAGTTTAGATCAGATTTTACCATCTGCTGTTCTAAGTAAGAGTTATTAAGCGTGCGATGCTTTTACAGCAGGTTACTCAATATTTTAAGGCTGCTACCTTTTTCTGGAAGCATAACTCTCATAAAAATACATAGGTGGGCTGATATTTCAATTGCTTTCTTTAGGAAGTTCTTAGGTTCACTTGATTTCTTAAGGATGAAGTTTAATCTCTAAAGACACATTATGTCCTTGGGCAGGCACAGGCAACTCCCATCTATAATCAATACATTTTGTATTATTCATGGAAAGAAGACATTTCAATGTGTCTAATTTTGCTTTGCTTTCATTTAACTGCATCTTTTATTACTAATGGTAGTTAATGCCTACACCCATTAAATCTGCAAGGTCCTAGAAAGACTGCTATGTTCTTACCACTTTCTAGCCCTATACACATCCCATGGCATGCAATAAGGCTAATAAATAAATGACTGGGGCATAACTTTCCTTCTTGTAGTGTCTATATGGAGTTTTCAAAGCAAAGTTTAAGCTAGTGCTTTTTTAAATGTACTACAAGTGGCATAATGTATTACCAAAGAGCAGCTAGAGTTTTGGTTGCTTTCTAAATAGCTCAAGGTTTTTTTGTTTTTATTTTTTTGAAGTTGCTTTTTCGATAAGTATTTAAGTCGCTAAGAATTTTATTCTAATAATAAGTAACTTCTGTGACCTTATGCTGAATATTGGACCAATTTAGATACACAATGTTTTAGCAGAAAAGCTCGCTTAAATTGGAAGTAACAACCTAGTTTCACACACAAAAAATCTAGGCACCTTAGCAGCCAGACCACCCTATTAATCTGTTGCATTACCAAATTTAAAAAACTGTAGCAATTGCACGTTTACTGTATCAATTCCACAATCTTTGATAAGCAGATGCCACGTACATTTTCTTCTATAACCAGAGCTCTAGATAAATCTCCATCTTCACAATGCAGACCTTGTTACAACATCCTAACCCGTGCAAATAAGTGAATTACAAATTTAATTTGCAACTGTCGTGAAATTAAGCCACATCCAGTACACCTGCAGCCACCAGTTGCCTTGAAAGCCAGTCCAATCCTTCATATAGTCCCATGCCACTTTGAACATCACAGCCCTGAATATACCAGCTACGGCCACAGCAGAGTTTATGGAGACTCAGCATTTCTGTGATTTCTTCTACTGAAAGAGCCCCCGCTACATCCTGCAAGAGAGCCAGGCATTACTTTAAATGCACATGGTAAATTTTCTAGAGATTTCACTTTCACTGATAAGAATATAGATTATTTAGAACTGCTAGAAAATCTCTCTCATCTTAAAAACTGTAAACCAAATGAATAATCTTAAGGCTGGACAGACGGTTTTACTGACCTTGTCACCCACGCAGAAATAACTGTTGAATTCATTAAATCAGTGACTAGTCTGTTCTTATAATATTGTCACTAAACATTAAGGAAAAACTTCTAAATTTTATTCCTTCCCCATCCCCACTTTTTAATTATGGCAGACAGTTTACAAAATTTGTGTTAATTACAGTTTTAAAAAGAAACAAGAGATAGAAAAAAATTCACCAATACCTGCTTATTGGCAAAGATCAGCAGCAGGGCATCCCGCAATTCTTTCTCTGTTAATAACTTTGCAAGTTCACTGTGTGCTTCACTAACCCTGTCTCTGTGACTGCTATCGACAACAAATACCACCGCTATGAAAAAAATAGCGAAACATGTTACACACACACTCAGACATAATACCCAAATGCACTGACTCAACTCCATAAAATCTCATTTATTTCCAACAAAGAATCACCTACAATGCACAGATTGCGTGTCTCAGAATTGCACATTAACTCAAACCTCAGCATTAAGATATTGTACAGATAGACATACTTATTTGAAAAAAAAGTCTCCCCAAAAGCCAGCATCTTAGACCCTGTCTACAGAAGGAAGTTGCAATGGTTTAACTTAAATCTGTTTTTAAACCCATTTAGTTAAACTAACTCAAAGCCCTGTGTGGACACTTGTTTCAGTTTAGCTTAAAGCAATTCCTAATCAATTTACACTAAATCAAAATAAGAGTGTCCACACGGCTTTGCACCAGTATAACTAAATCAGTTTAAAATCACATCTTTATCTAAACCAGTGCAATTTTCTCATCTAGACAAGCCTTAAATTAAGGTTATGTATACTTGTAGGAGGATTTTACATGCCAAAGAGGCTGTAAGATGGCATGAATGAAGGGGTGGCATAGAGTCATTTACTATTAGGAACTCATGGGGGTTGTAGACCATGGAAAATTAAGGAGGCAGAACTGGAGAACAGTAATTCTCCGTATAAATTTCAGAGCTTCTCAGCTTTTACAGTGGAAAAATAAAACAGTTATAGCAAAGAAGCAAATTAACTGTTGGTATTTTCAATTCTCACCCTAGCCCTGCCCCTCTTCTTTTCTCATAGGAGAAAAGACCTATGTTGGTGATCTCTACAGTCTGAAAATGATTTTTTTAAAAGAAGAGTGATTTAAAATGTCACAGAATTCTGCAAAGGCGGCTCTGAAGAATGCACCTAGAAAACTGAAGTTTGTTGTCCTTGAAAGAGTCTGTGTGTTTAGGAATGATTTCATGAAATATTTAATTCAGGAATCTGAACCCCACTTTAAATAGAAAACAAACTTAACTATAGACCACTTAGAACATCGCCATAATTCAGTGCCCAAAAGTATAGTAAGCACTTTCATGCCAGTAACATTCAGAAGAACGTTTTACCATGTGGACAGCAAACCTGTTCTGATAGACTTGTTTTTATCTGTATTAATGTAACTATGATTGGATATTGTGTTGCAGTACTGGGTCAGAAGTTACGTTACTTTGTAAAGCTGAGTATTTTAATTTCAAATGTTATCAAATATTTACACATGTAAAGTGCTACTTATCACCATGTGAACTTCTGGAATGCTACATCTTTGTCCACTGTCAGCTAAAACTAATTTAACAGAGGTTCTAATTTTTGTTATGGCTCCATGAATTATGGAGCTGATGAATTTACAAAGAATGCAACTTTTTCCAGCAGACGTCAAGATCTACTGGTCCAAAATATTTTCTTAGGCCATGAATCTAGCACCCATACTTCACCTTACACATAACTACTTATTTTATGTCAATTTTCTATGATTAAATGATTTCTAGTCATATTCGTTTGGCACTAATGAATGCACAAACTACAAAACCAAACAAACAGTCTAAATGTTTTAGCAATCCTACCTTGTGTATTGAGGTAATAATGCTTCCACAAAGGCCTCAACTTGTGCTTCCCTCCTACATCCCAAATAGTAAACTTCAGATTTTTATATTCTACAGTTTCAACATTAAAACCTAAAAAGAGAAAAGTTCACTTTTTATACTCTTATTCCTAACAATGAATCAGTCAAACTTTTAAATCACTCAGTTACATACCTATTGTTGGAATAGGTTGCATGAACTCATCCTGTTTTAACTTAAACAAAATAGTTGTTTTGCCAGCTCCGTCTAATCCTAGGGTCACAACTCGAATCTCCATTTTTGGTCCAATATGTACCCTGTTGTCCTGGTGAAAAAAATATATAAACACTGAAAACAAGCTAAAAGATACATCTTCACTGTCTTTATAGGAAACTCCAGGATCTCTGTGGCATGCAACATGTCTCACTATTTGTAAAGTTAAAAGAACGAGGAGTACTTGTGGCACCTTAGAGACCAATTTATAGATTAATAGATTTTAAATCCAGAATGAACCATAATGCTCATTTAGTCTGACCTACTCCCTACGCTACAGAACCCCACTCAGTAAATGATGGGGGAACCATTTGCCAGGAATTGTGGAAAGAGGAACGTGCCTTAAACAGAAAGTTTCTGGAGCTATAAGAAACCCTCACAACGCCACCAATGTGGTTCTTGTACAGATAGGGGAACTAATTCCAAAACCTGCCTTTTGGAGCTAATGGTGACTCGGAAGGCCAGCCACAGACTTATGTAATCTGTCATTCTGATTAATGTTGGCATCTGATGATACCAAGATGAAAAGTCTGATGTAGCTATCTGCAGAACACCACGAGTCCCTGAGCTCTCATTTCTATGGTGCTTGGTTGTACAGGAATCCATTGTAGAAATGCTAATGTAGCAGATATCCATCAGTACTTCATAACTATTGTTACATTTGTATTATGGTAGCATCTAGATGCCAGGGCTCCCCTGTGCTGAGCTCTGTACAAAGAGGCAGTTCCTTCCCTAAAGTTTCTGTTTCCACTGACACCACAAACATAAATTTGATATCAAGGAATGAAATTTCCTGGTTGAGTTCTGTCTGTATACCAAAATATAACTGGTCTGGATTAAAAAGTCCTTGCTTCAAATATATCTGGGCTTTTCTGCAGGTGCAGTGTGAGTTCCTTGGCTATCTAGTAAGTCCATTATGGCTTCTAGGTCAGTGGAAAACTAGGAGGACTTCAACTTTCCCTTTCCCTCTTTCCTGTACCCTTTACCTTTACTGTCTTGAAAGGTAGCAGATTCTTCTCTGCCAGAACATTATTTTCATTGCCATGGGGAAGCTGTGACATCTGGTTGCTCTCACTTTTGGAAGGGATAAAAACACTCTTGTCTTAGTCACAGACCAACCTCTAACAGAAGGTAGCAGGAGACTTCCCTTTTGAGCAGCTAATTGCTTCCTATGTACTTACTTGTACCCTCTTCTGAAGCAGATGGTATTGGTTGCTGTCACAGACAGCGTATTGGAATAGATGGGCCTCTGGTCCTTGGGGTGCTTTTTGTTTGTTTTGTTTAACTTTAGATACACCACTGACAGGGGTGTCGAAGTGAACTAAAAGGACGTATACTCTGAAATGTTGTCCTCCAAATATGCTTCCCCATCCTGCAGAGATTGCTTCCATAGTGAGTATGCAAGGTCTTGAGTAAAAACTGGGTTGCCACTTAAAAAAAAACTGGGTTGGTTTTCAGCAACAATCTACAGAATACAGTGTCATTCTCCAATCATATCTGAGGGACACTCAGATATGATTGGAGAATGACACTGTATTCTGTGCTGTATCAAGTATACCATTCCATGACCTCAAAGAGTTTGGATTCTTTCTGTGGTTTCCCGCCTCCAGCCCAGGTCTGTTGAGGGACATACCCCCTGAGCTGACTGTCTGGTGTCCTCATGGTGGTGTCTCCCCAAATGCTCAGAAGCTCCTGATCAGACTACTCTGTGTTGGAATTATGGTTCCTCAGGGCAGGGATGGACCCAAATGCTGGTCTTACTCTGAGCACCATGCCATGGCAGCAAGAGGGTTGGCTGGCTGGGGACAGACAGAGCATAATTCACCCTCTAAAGTATGTAAATGCTGCCTCACATTGGGAACACCACTTTAATGTACCTGGTATTTGTGAGACAGCTCTTCCATACCTGAATGGGGACAGAGGAGTCTCAGAGAGGAGGTACTGCAGCAGCAGATCTGGGTGGTTGAAACCACCATGCTGCCAAATACCTGATCTAGGGGGGAGGAAGATATATTTTAACTCACTGCCACGTGAAAAATTGAAAATTATATAACAAAATGGTCAGGAGAAACTGAACTGCCAATTTGTTCCACCACCAGAGGCAGAAAAACCTGGTGGCCTGAGCTGAGGGACAAGATTCCGTCCTGGAGCTTCCAACAACTACACTAGACAGCTTCCAAATTCTCTCTCCCTCCTCCTCTGCCCCTCCCCCCCCTCTCCTCCGTTATTTTTAGTAAAGTCACGGACAGGTCAGGGCCCCCATGAATTTTTGTTTATTGCTCACGACCTGTCCATGACTTTTACTAAAAATAACCGTGACAAAAATCTTAACCTTACCCATCAATAATCAATGAGAAAAGCTGTGCAATAGAAATTATATGTTCCACTTCTGAATCACTGACCTTGCTGCAGAAATACTAGGAATACATCTGAAAATACATACTACTGTCTTCTTGACTCTTTCATGCAAGTTCACATGAATATCTTGCACAAAGTAGTAAAGATTCCAAGTCATGAAGTATCTACTAATAGTAAATTAAAAGCAGTACTGAAGTACAGTAGAACCTCAGTGCTGAACACCAGAGTTATTAACTGACTAGTCATCCACACCCCCCATTTGTAACCAGAAGTATGGAATCAGGCAGCAGCAAAGACCCCCTTCTCCCTCCCCCCTCCCCCAAAGGGAAAGAAAAAAAAAGCAAATACAGTACAGTACTGTGTTAAATGTAAACTACTAAAAATAAAGGGAAAGTTTAAGATTAGACAAGTTAAGGAAACTTTCTGTGCTTGTTTCATTTAAATTAAAGTGATTAAAAGCAGCATTTTTCTTCCGCATAGTAAAGTTTCAAAGCTATATTGTCAATGTTCAGTTGTAAACTTTTGAAAGAACAACCGTAACGATTTGTTCAGAGTTACAAACAACCTCCATTCCCGAGGTGTAACTCTCAGGTTCTACCATACAGATTTTGATAGTAACCCTAGTAATAACACAGTACAACTGAGACAGTCTCCAGACTGAAACCCCTGTTTCCCTGAAGGAAAGCACTTAATTGGCATTGTTATTGCTACTTCATAATGAAAACAGCAGCAAGTCACTCAAAACAACAGTGTTTCCTTTCCCTCATTAACAATGAAGAGATGAAGATACAGCCAAATATACAAGACAAACAAACATCATCCTTCAATATTCTCAAACTTCTTGTCTTTTTGTTCAACTGTGATCCAAAGCCCATTTAAAAATTCTTTAATTATAGAATTAGGAAATAAATCACTTAACGGAAACTCTAGTGTATTACCAAAATTTCACAATCATCTCAACCTTCTTTCAAAAACAACTTCATATTATTTTGAGATGCACATTGAAACTAAGCAATAAAACCTACTCAGAATCTGAAGGCTGCCAAGTTGGTACCAAATGCTAAGCTATGAGAGGAACAAATTCACCATTAGAATCATGGAAGAAATACATCAGTTTGAATGCTGTAAATGGAAATATGTAATGGAATTATTATTTTGTATTTTTAATAGGCAGATAAGAAATTAAATAACCAGCATCCATCAGGCTTGGCGTTTGTACAAAACCACTCCCCATTTCGGGGGGAGGGGGGGGAACGGATATAGGGGGGAGGGCTGCTTTCTGGAGAGCATCTCTTGTTTTTTCAGAACTCCTGACCACTATCTTGATTAAAATAAAATTTAAAAATAATGAAAAATATAGCAGTTGAAGTAAAAAACAGCTATGTAGCAAATATATTATACATTCAAATGGACATAGAAACACCACTCATAGTGACTGTTTTTTCCCCATCTATTTCAACAGAGAGTAAGTATCTTGTGTCATAGTGCAAGATGGCAGCTTCCGTATTCCGAAATCAGAGTCAGTCTCAGCTAGAAAAAATGGTTAAAAGGTGTATTTGTACACATTTTGAATTTCAGAAAGACGACAGTTCAAGATTCTGTTGAAAATAGAAGACATATGAAAAGGGTTTTGAAGACTATACCTTTGTAAAAGTGACAGGAATGCTAGCATCAAGCTGTATATGATCTGCAAGTTCTGTAAATTGCTGCTGCTGTTTTTGTAATGTTTCTAGTAGCCTTGTAATCTCCTGTTTAGCCAACACTACTCTGCAGTCATCCTAAAACAGACAAAGCAGAAGCACTCTTTCTACTAGTAAATCATTTAATGGAAAAAAAGGGGCAGATAATTATGTATGGCAATAAAACTATGTTCTTTTTTATTTCGAATAATCTAATAGAACAAAATTTATATTTACAAAAAATGCATTTAAGAAATTATAATGACACATTTTCCACTTTTATACTGCAAATATAATCCTAATAGAGCTCAAAGAGCTTTGCAAAACAAAACAAAAACAAAAAAAACAAAGAGAACACACATATCTATCTTTCTTTCCCCTAATCCCCCCAGTGATGTGAAAGAACAATATCTAATACCATTCACAGAAATGTAGCTTACTCAGACTTGGAATATGGCAATTGGTTAATAGCATACAGCAACACTATAACACGGTGAAAAACTGTACCCAGGTGTTAAAACGGGGAAATTTAGTTAAGTAGAATGTCAGTATTTAAGATGAAATCTGACCAGAGTTAGTTCCCAATGGCTTAAAAGAGATAAAAGCAATTTAAAATCATGTTTAAAAAATAAAAAGCTGTCTTACAATAATAGCATATTAAATAGACAAAACTGAAAAAAAATTAAAAATAAAGTTTCCTTTTTACTAAATATGTTTATTTACTTTTTGCTCTTTACTCATCTTGGACAATGAAAACAGACTGGTCAGTTTTATCTTTAGAATGGTAACTTCCTTCTCATACTTAGCACAATGCTGCGATGTTTGGGTTGCAAACCTTCCAGAGAACCACTTAATTCCAAGCAAACATTTTTCCACCCTGACTTTATTTCCAATAAATTATTCATTTTAGTAACAGCAATTTGTAAAACCTTTCCCCAATAAAACCTATATTTTTAGCCTGAGCTACACATCTGTGTCTCCATATTCACATCACGAATAATTACTATAATGTTTTCAATCTCACTTTATAGTAGTGTGTTTCTAACACGATAAAGAAAATTTAAAAGCACAGCATTGTCCAATTTAGCAGTTTATAACCTAAGCTTCATTTATGGACCCAACTATGCACTTGCTGCATGTTACACCTCACTTAATCACCTACCTGCTGTAAAGTCTTTTCACAGTGAAGACAAGCAGTTGAAACCTGTGACAACAGGATAGTCATGTCTTCTTGCTGTTGTCTGAGCCAAATCAATTTCTCCCGCACATGTGCATCAACTACACTAAGTGCCATTTCTTCCTGGCGACAAAGGGTTTCATGAAGATCAGAAAAATAGGCTCGGATGCATGAACGGGCATTTTCTGCAGTACCTGGGACCTACAGTGTAAAGTCATAAAATCAAAGAGAGAAAATTAACAATCAAAAATCATTTTATCCAAACAGTATAATACTTAGTGCTGTGTTACATTCCAACTCCTAACTTCTAAATTATTTTGACCAGCAGATTCAGATCTCAACAGGCAGAGTTTTGGTGAGGGTTGTATATCTGCTCCCAGCACTAAGGCCCTTGCATAGGTTATTCCAATAAACAATTACTTATTACACGTATACAGTGTATGAAAATAAATACTATCAGGGAGAAATAACGTGAAAAAAATACAACAGCATACGAGGACACATGGAAAAACTACTTGCCATAGTACCTCAATGCTGTATAAGTATATAGTTCTCCCCACAGCCGCTCTAATTTCAGGAAAATCAAGGAGACAATCAATGTGATAGAAGTTCTCCTGGAATCTCTCTTGGGACTCAGTCTTTCCAGGTGTGAGCTAGGGTGACCAGACGTCCCAATAAAATTGGGACTGTCCCGATATTTAGGTGTTTGTCCCGCATCCTGATATTTCGCGGCACTCCATTTTTGGGGTTTTTTTGCTCCCAGCACTCCAATTTTTTTTTTTTTCCTCCGCCGGCAACCTTCCCTCCCCCATGTGTCCCAATATTTTCTTCCTCTTGTCTGGTCACCCTAGTGTGAGCACATTCAATTTCCACTGACTTTGCAGAACTGAGGGTACTCAGTAACTTGCAGGACTGGACTCTGAGTGAACTCTTATGTATAATTCTTATACAACACTCCTAAAAGATTTTGATTACTACAGAAAAAATTATGTTGTGTTTGAGAAAAACAATCTCTTACATGTTCTGTATGGGCCATTCCAACTCCATCTTCCACTATTTGTTCTCCTCCTTCAATTTGTTGAACAATTCCAACTAGTTTTCTGGAATAGTCTGAGATTTCTTCTGTGAAGGTTCTTATACAGTGTGCCATGTCTAAAATGGATGCACGGATCTGGTTTGCTTCTGGTTCCAAAACAGAATGCTACAATCAAAAGTAACACATACCAAATGTCAGTTCTAAGTTTCCCTTCCAGTCACCATCAGCCCAGCTAAAATAAGGTTTTCCCCCATACTGTGCAAAAGAATTAGGGAAGGAAAAAGAGAGGAAAAATGTAGACTAAACGTAATCTTTGATAAATTAAAAATAAATAAATCAGGTATTATTCATTTTGTTATGCGACTGAAACAGGGATCTAGCAATCACACAAATAACTATGTGTGCACATTTGTCTTTTCCCCCTATCTTTAATAAAATGTAAAGTGAAAAAGGAAAAAAAACTATTTAGACGAGCTTAAATTGTCTGGGTGATGTTGCAACCTCTACATCATGAACAGCTAACAACTATCAAAACTGGTGGCTCGCATAGATGATGAGCCTTTCTGCCTTAATAAATAGATGAAGAACAGCACTGTGGTTTTACAGATCACAATGATTTTTGTTTGTTTGTTATTGCACTGTTACCACAGCAGTTGCATGCAGTGAAGGAAAGGAACAAAAAGGCAGTGACATTCTTGATAAAAGGCTCAAAGATCAGGCATAAACTCCCTCCCTCTCTTTGTGTGATTAATAATGGAAAAAAGTATTATTTTCTTAAATCACCCAACAGCATGAGTGTAATAGAAAAATAACAGTACCTTATGACCCTGATGCTTTCCATATTCTTTGCAGACACAACACATAAGGGGACTGGTCTGACAATCTTCTTCTAAACAAACAAATTCAATGGCATGCACCTGGTGCTGGCAACACATGGTCTTCTCATGAGGTTTTTCAGCAAGAGGTACACGCCTATGTTTTGCTAATGTCTTCGTAGAATGGGTAAGCTGGGAACACTCTGCACACAAGTGAGTGGCACAAACAGTGCAGTATACAGATGCAACATGAGCTTCATCTTCATCACAACGAATGATGCTCTTTAACAAAAAAAACCTTATTGCGTTAACATTTTATTCCAATAATTGAAAATAAATTAGATTAGATACTTTCAACTTGTTCAAGCCTAAAAATTTCACTCCCCTTAAAATCATTAATTGCTGAGGAATGTTCACCTTACTCCAAACGAGTGATTTTAAATTCTGCACTCTTTCACCAAGCCCTTCTTTAGAAATAAATAAATACATTAAAAAAATTCAGCATTTGAGTGAACCACAGGAGACTGATTTTCAGAGGTACTGAGTATCCACAACTCAAACTGAATTCAATAGGTACTGAAGATGCTCAAAAACAATGAAAGTCAGATCCGAGACCTTTCTCCAATGTCTCTTTTAAAAAACAAAAACAGGGTATCAACGGGTGAGCACCTCTTTTAGACAATACATTGCTTCTAGGACTGATTATATGGTACTGGCTCAATCACAATCTCACTGCAATAACACTGGTGTATAAGCAGCCATCAGGAAATGCTCAAAACAGCTAATTAATGCATTTACCAAATTAATGTAAAAGGATGAAATTTGGGAAAGAAAAAAAATTAATTTCAGATTTTTAGGAGGTGCTGCAGCTTTTCTTTTTTTGTAATACTGCAGCTAAAAGACACTTATAAAGAGTGGCAGTCTCCAAAAGAGTTTTATGACCTTTTTCAGTGAACGTAAGTGTGCAAGATAAGTGGTAATTTTGGTTTTTCCTCTACTTGAGTCTATATGTATTGGACCATATTCACTGCACAAATTAATTATTCAAGTTTTTAGTACTTCTTTATTCTGAAAAAATGCAAACAATTAAACAGCAATTCGTTTATTAGCTGGGTGAGATCTAGGATTTGTATAGATACAATACATACATTCTGCAACCATAGGAACTTTTAATTTGGTAAGTGTTTGGTTTTAATTTTTGTTAAGCTAAAAACAAACTCTCTCTTCAGTTTTAAACAAAGATAAGCATTCTTGAATCAATACCTCTCCAGACTGGCCAATTACTTCTTCTGTTGTTCCACATTGGCCAGCAGGGCCATTCTGCAGTCGTTCCAAAAGCTCCAGCAAAGCAAAGTTTTTTTTCAAGCCCCACACACCTGAATCTCCTATTTTTGAAATAGAAAATTTGATTTAAAAACAACCACCACAAACTGCATTTGCGTTTCTGCCAGTTAGAGATTAAAAGAAATAAATATTCCCACTAAACTACTAGAACCAGTGTCAGTTATAAAAACAATTCTGGGTAGTTTCCACAGCACGGAAGCTGGCAAGATTACTGTAAGAATTTACAGTATTTTAGCAAAACCAGTGGTAAGGATCTGCAATATTTTAAGCAAAAAGGTAAAAAAAAATAGCCTATATTTATGACTGCCAAAAATCTGTACAATACAAAGCTTTTTCCTTGATCACCCATTATAAATATACTATTACCAAACACTGAACAGTAAAATACGATTTGCACCCATCCTTAAGATCCCTGCATGACCACAAAAGATCCAAAGGCAGCAGAAAATATATATTTCTGCTGCCCTAGCAGGTCCCGTAATGGAAAACCCACGAAGAACAACTTCATGCTTTATTGCATAACACAGACGTGAAATCAGCAGCAGATCTCAAACTGGGAAAATGTTTGAGATCTGCTGCAGATTTCACATCTGTGTTATGCAATAGGAGAAGTAGATGTGTCATCCAAAAACAAGGGACCACATAGAGCATTGATCCACATGGCCAAAAACACTGAAGGAAAGCGGCAGGCCACGTCCACTTCTCCTACATCATCACCGTTTTGCAGAAGTCAGCCTGTGGCTGGCCACCTGGAAGCACACAGTGATGCAGAGCAAAGACAGGGAATCCCCTACAATTCCTTGCCCCTGGGGCCACCCCTCAAGGATTATCCAAAATGTGGACAGGAACTGAGTATTTGCTCCTAAAATCCCAGGAAGGAAGCCACTGTCCGTGGTTCCCCTCTGCATCCAATACCATGGATGTGATGAGACTTTCACAGAGGTGCCCCCTACAACGCTCTCCCTGCCAAGACCCTCAGGTACTTTTCACTCAGCAGACCATATCTAAATAAAACCTAATATATCATTATACCGATTGATCTTCTGAAAAAAGAGGTAGGCAAACAAACGTAATCATCTGTCAATTTAACTTGTATTCATTACTGGGGAAGGGAGAAAGACATTCTGGAAACTGTTTCTCAGAATAACAATAAAAGTTACATATGATCAGCAAAGGGGGAAAAATGGATATCTGAGCTGACTCAAGATTTGTCTAGACCAGAGGTGGACAAACTACGGCCCGTAGGCCACATCCAGCCTGCAGGACCCTCCTGACCAGCCCCTGAGCTCCTGGCCCAGGAGGCTAGCCCCTGACCCCTCACCTGCTGTTCCCCCTCCCCCACAGCCTCAGCTCAATGCACCACTGGCGCAATCCTCTGGGCAGCGGGGCTGCAGAGCTGCAGCCTGACCTGGTGCTCTGTGCTGCACAGTGGCGTGGCTGGCTCCAGTCAGGTGGCACAGCTGCCTGTCCTGGTGCTCTGGGCGGCGTGGCTGTAGTGCCGCCAGCCACCGGTGCTCCACGCAACGCGGTAAGGGGGTTTGGATAGAGGGCAGAGGAGTTCGGGGTGGTGGTCAGGGGGCATGGGTGTGGATAGGGGTCAGGGCAGTCAGAGGGCAGGGAACAGGGGGGTTGAATGGGGGCAGAGGTCCCTGGGGGGCAGCCAGGAAGGAGGGAGGTTGGAGGGGGTGGCAGGGGGCAGTCAGGGGCAGGGGTTCTGGGGACAGGGAGAAGGGGTGGTTGGATGGGACGGGGTCCCAAGGGGGCAGTCAGGAAGGAGGGGCGGTTGAAGGGGGTGGCGGGGGGCAGTCAGGGGTAGGGGTTCCAGGGTCAGTCAGGGAACAGGGAATGGGGGGGGTTGGATGGGTCAGGAGTCCCGGGGGGCCATCAGGGGGCAAGAAGTGTGTGGGGGGTCAGGGCCGGGCCACGCCTGGCTGTTTGGGGAGGCACAGCCTCCCCTAACTGGTCCTCCATATAATTTCCGAAACCCGATGTGGCCCTCAGGCCAAAAAGTTGCCCATCTCGGTCTAGACTGTAAAACTCCATAAAGGTATAATGTGTTGATGTCATTAAACCAACGTTTCTCATTCCAATCAGGTCTGTTCACACTGGTACAGTTGCAGCAATTTTGAGACACCATGTGTCTGTTCTGCACCATGTTAAACAACAAACAAAATCATCCAAAACACAGGACTTCTTGGTGATGGGGCACTTCAACTACGCAGACATCTGCTGGGAAAATAATATAGCAGGGCACAGATTATCCAACAAATTCTTGGAATGCATTAAAAACAACTTTTTATTACAGAAGGTGGAGAAAGTGTCTAGAGGAGAGGCTATTCTGCATCTGATTTTGACAGACATCAATGGGTGAGCACCTCTTTTAAGCCAGCATACTGTTTCTAGGATTTGGTTAAGGAGGAACTGGTTGAAAATCTGAAGGTGGAAAGCAGCTTGGGTGAAAGTGATCATGAAATGGAGGGTTCATGATTCTAAGGAATGGTAGGAGGGAAAACAGCAGAAGGGAGACATCAGCAAACTCAGAGAACTGGTAGGTAAGATCCCATGAGAAGCAAATCTAAGAGGAAAAACAAGAGTTCAGGAGAATTGGCAGTTTTTCAAAGAGACATCATTAAATGGCATAAGAGCAAACTATACCAATGTGCAGGAAAGACAGGCAGTACAGTAAGGCTCTGTTTACAGTACCAAGTTTTGTTGCCAAAAACTGCCTTTTGGTGACAAAATAGTGAATGTGTACACACTGCAATGCGACTTTTGTCAGAAAAAATGCCCAATTTCAGTGACAAAATACTTCCACCCCTACCAGAGACTTTTTTCTTTTCCCTTCTCTTTATTATCGACAAAGAGCCAGTGTAGACACCACGCATGCTTTAATCGCTTTATTTGGCCTCCAGGAAGTGTCCCACAACCACCATCCTGACCGCTCCGGTCAGCAGTTTGAACTCTGCTGCCAGGCAGCCAGGTAAACAACAATCTGCCCCTCCCCTTTGCAAGCCCCGGGAATTTTAAATTCCATTTCCTGCTTGCTGGCTTGGCATAGGGAAGTCTCATCGCATCTTCCCAGATGACCATGGCTGGCTATCGCATCAAACGCTCTCCTGCCTGGACCACAGCAGAGCTGTTGGATATGATCAGTATATGGGGAAAGGAGTCTGTGCAGTCCCAGCTGCGCTTGACCCGTAGGCATGGGATACCTATTGGCACATTTCTTGAAGCTTGTGTGAAAAGGGCTATGATCGGGCCATGCTGCAGTGCAGACTGAAGATAAAGGAGCTGAGGCAGGCATACCATAAGGCAAGGGAGGCAAACCGTCGCTCCGGTGCTGCACCTAAGACCTGCTGTTTCTATAAGGAGCTGGATGGTATCCTCAATGGTGACCCCACTTCCAAGAGCCTCGTGGATACTTCGGAGAGAACGGAGGAAGCGGAAAGAGTACCTAACCAGGAGGATGAAGTTATTGATGAAGAGGTGGAGCTAGACTTGGATGTGGAGCTCCCAGCAGGTCAACCAGTGGGGCAAGCAGCCAGGAACTTTTCTCCACTGCTGAGGTGCCTAACCAGTTTCAGCAGTTGCTCTCCGGTGAGCAAGAAACAGATGAGACGCCTGGCAAGTGGCTGTGGCTTGTGTAGTGCGGAGGTGGGTTCAGGGCATTGAAATGTGAGAGGCTGGCCGTGTTTCTGTGAGCTGGACATTTCCCCGTGTAGCTAATCAGTACGATGGAACAGGGTGTTAATGCACGCTGAGATCTCATGGGAATCCTCCAGAGAGATCTCCAGGAAAGTTTCCTGGAGGTACTTGATAATTCTCTGGTGCAGCTTGCATGGCAGTGCAGCTTTGTTCCTTCCCCCATTGTAGGACACTGTCCCGCGCCATTCGGCAATCACTTGTGCAGAGACCAAAGTGGCATATAGGTGAGCTCCATATAGAGCAGGGCAGAAGCCACAAGCATGCAGCAGATGTACCCTGGTTTCCCTGCTTACCCTCAGCAGTAAGATGTCTGCTAGAATGATCCCTGCCTGTGGAAAAGTGTGGGATAATTTTAGAGTTATTTCCCTGTAAAGCTGCACCACAACCCCTGCAAAGACTGCATGTTCTTCTGTCCAGGTGCAGCACCCTCCCCTACCCCCACCCAAAACTCACCATGTTTTGGGTGCTTGCAGAGATGTGTGTCTGGCGAGGGTCAGTGAGAAAGTGATTGGTACGTTGAAAAAGGTGCATATAAGTGAAATGTTTCAATGTTGTGCTTGAATTTAACAATCCCGCTTCTGTGCATTGTCCCGGGCTTCACCAGATGTGGCCTTCAGGGACACCCCATGCACCCCTGCCGACCATCTCTGCCAGATAAGAAAGAGGCCAAGATACAGCAAAGAAGACATGTTCTGGGAGGTACTGCAGTGCTCCAGTACAGAGAAAAGGGAACGAAAGGAATGCTGGGAAACCAAAAGGCAGGACAGAAAAGAGAATCAAGCATTTGCCAGGGATGCAACTGAGCGGATGATAAAAGTAATGGAGAAGCAAACAGAAATGCTCAAGTCTTTAATAATGCTGAAGAGTGAGCAGATCCGGGCTCGACCTCCACAGCAGCACATGCACAGTTCTTTACCAGCCTTCCCTCGCCCCCCCCCCTCCACACACACACACACTCCGCCCGCACATTCCTTTCCCCTGTCTGCGACTCCTCAGTTTCCCCATCACTCCACCCCTTCACACAACTTTCACAATGACAGCTAGCTCTACACACAGTTGTGACGGTCTGCCCTTTCCCAGTCCCTCCTTTCCCAGCAAGCATGTGTTTTGCTGAGTGTCACTGTGCTTTTTCTTGGTGAATAAAGGCAAAAAGTTTTATAATGGTAAATCATCTTTATTTTGTTTTCTACAAATTCACATTACAAGTACATGTACATGTACAGGCATTTTAATAATTTTCTTACTGGGATATGAGGCCCCAAATGTCAACATAGTCTCCTAGGGGATAAAAAACATGGAATGCATCATGGAAGCTACTCTATAGAAATATGTTGCTGCTGCTTATTGTCAAAGTGCTTCCTCAAAGTCTCCCTGATTTCAATTGCTGCCCTCTGGGCTCCTCTGACAGCCCTGGTATCTGGCTGCTCAAACTCAGCAGCCAAGCACTCTGCCTCAGCGCTCCACCCCTGAGCAAACATTTTACCCTTAGATTCACAGAGATTATGCAAAGTGCAGTATGAGGCTATGACTATGGCAATATTCTCCTCATTAAGGTCTAACCAGTCATAAAGGCAATGCCAGCGCATCTTTAATCTGCCAAAGGCACATTCAACTGTCATGCGGCATCTACTCAGCCTGTTGTTGAAATACTCCTTACTGCTGTCCAGATGTCCCGTGTAAGGTTTCATGAGCCAGGGCTGTAAGGGGTAAATTGGGTGTCCCAAGATCACTGTGGGCATTTCCACATTCCCCACTCTAATCTTGTGGTCTGGAAAGAAAGTCCCTGCTTGGATGGTCTAGATATAGCAGAACCTTAGCGTTTCAAACACCTCGGGAATGGAAGTTGTTTGTAACTCTGAAATGTTTGTAACTCTGAACAAAACATTATGGTTGTTCTTTCAAAAGTTTACAGCTGAACATTGACTTAATACAGTTTTGAAACTTTACTATGCATATGAAAAATGCTGCTTTTAACCATCTGAATTTAAATGAAACAAGCGCAGAAACAGTTTCCTTACCTTGTCAAAAAAAAATTTTTTTTTAAACTTTCCCTTTATGTTTTACAGTACTGTACTGTATTTGTTTGGGTGGAGGGGTTGGTCTCTATTGCTCCCTGATTGTATACTTCTTGTTCCAAATGAATGTGGATGACCTGTCAGTTTGTAACTCTGGTGTTTGTAACTCTGAGGTTCTATTATAATACTTAGAACTGCCTCAGTGGAGGGGACTGAACTAGATGACCTACTGAGGTCGCTTCCAGTCCTACATTTCTGTGATCCTATGAAGTGTTATGCACAGCCATATGGGTAGGTAACCCAGGCCTGCTACACTCTGGGCAATTTTCACATCACACTGTGGGATATTTCTAGAGGGCCAGAGGACCTGTAGGAAGCAGTCAAATGCCTATAATTCCCCTGACTGTATCCCAGAACTCACATCATGTCATTTCTAAATTTATTTCCCAGCCTGGAGGCAGCCCAGAATACTGTGATCTCCTGACCATTGCTAAGACAAATGCAGATCCTACAATACTGAGAACCTATGAGCATGGCACTAGCCAGAAAGCAATTGGAATTTTTGCAATCATTTGGGCAGAAATACAGAGAGCAAGAGAGAGACTTGCAACTGTCAGAGATCCAATCTGCCTGGTCTGATGCTATCTTGAGTTTCCAAAGGTTTCTATGAACTATTCCTTGATCAACTGCGTTAGGCTAAGTGCCACTCTTGGGCCAGGCCAACAGGCAGACTGTTAGGACAAGACAGGGCTGGGGACCTAGGACAACCACCAGTAGCCACACAACTTCAGAACATAGAAGGCAATTTCCTGGAGCTCTGTGATGAGCTCAACCCAGCACTACAGCACCAGAATTCCCAGTGGAGAGTTCACCCCAGCATGAAGGAGAGAGTGGGTTTCACCCTTTGGAAGCTGGTCACTCCCCAACTGCCACCAGTCAGTTGGGAACAAGTTCAGGGTTGATAAATGCAGTTGATGCTGTTGTACTGGAGGTATATAAGGCTATTCACCCTATACTAATGCTGCGTATGAGGGAGTGGCAGGACATCATTACTGGTTACGAATTGTTAGGGATCCCCAGTTTTTCAGAGGCAACTAATAAGACCTGTGTGTCCATTCTATGACTCCCATCCCACCAAACCTCAGTGTATCAGCCAAAAGAGATACTTCTCTATTGCTGTTCAGGCCTTGGTGTGTCAGTGTGACCATTTCACCATCAATCTTTGCAGGTCAGGAAAACAGGACCTAATCCACACAGCCACAATTTTCAGACAGCCACTACTTCCCCCTCAAACAGCACAGACTGTACCAACAGTTATCCTGGGTAACAAAGCTTACATACTACTGCCCTGGCTTACACAGCCATATAGTGGGAATTTTAGAAGGCTCAAGAATTTAACTGCACTCTGAGTAGCTGCACAATGTCAGTGAAATGCACATTTAATATGCTGACGGGCAAGAGAAACATCTCCTCTTCCACCCATTATTTCTGTTTGTTGTATTTTGCGTATTTGTGGAAGCAAGTGGGAAGTGTTTGAGGACATTTAAGCAGAGGTTCACCACCAGCTCTGAACAGCCTAATAGAAGACCTACTGTTGGCAATGTGGCCAATAGAGATAATGCTCTGTGCACATACTTAGAGAAGGGGACACAGTAATATCTTACTACATTTTAGCAGAATTTATTCTACTGGAAAAATTTACTTACTGCAGTGATATCTTTACTACTGCACTTTTCTGTCACAACCCCATAGAGGTAAGATGAGTATCTAGAGAGGCACAGCTACTTGTTGATACGCAGTGCAGTAAGCAGAGTCACTGTCAGAATATGTATCCTGCTTTCATGCTTCACATATTTATTATGTACACAAGGTACAGGTTTAAAACAAACGAAAGGAAGTATTTTTTCACACAACGCACAGTCAACCTGTGGAACTCTTTGCCAGAGGATGTTGTGAAGGCGAAGACTATAACAGGGTTCAAAAAAGAACTAGATAAACATGGAGGATAGGTCCATCAATGGCTATTAGCCAGGATGGGCAGGGATGGTGTCCTCCTTTACCTGGAGAACTCCCTCGCAAAACTCCCATTAGTCGGTCCCATTCACTAGCTCCTCTGGTCGCTTAGGAGCGGGCTTTTTAAAGCCCTGGTCTTCCTAAGTAACCCTGCCCCCAGGTAAGGGCTGATGGGTGCTAAACGACTTAGGGATCAAAGCCTCATTAAGAAGCTCTCAGCCTTGCTAGCAGGTCACTAGGCTCAGCACACAATCCCCCAAACATCTTGTGCCACACATCTAAAAACCACAAAGTAGAACGGACAGGAAGTAAACATTTAATTTTTAATCTGCTAAAGTTTAAGTAGGTGGTTGGAAGCGTACGTCTTCAGACAAGAGATCAGTTTCGTGATTTCAGTATAATTTGCCAAGTAATCAAGATGTCTGAAGTCAGACAGCATTACTTTCACACCGTAACTTAATTACAAAATTATTCTGTATTAAAATATAGACCTTCAAGAACACTTGATCAAGTGTTTGTTTTATAAATAAAAAAATGTTGCAGGGATTAAGTCATGTGGTGTATAAATAGATTCTACTTTAATTTCTCTAACACCTCAGTTCAAATCCTGCTTGGGGCACAAGGTAAAAATTTAATAATCTCATTCTTGTGCCTAGTGGGGATGTTTGTACATTACAAAACGACTACATGATCTGGCAGTCTCCCCTCAGAAGAGGCATAAGACAAATACCAGAGAGTATGCAGATCAGGAATGAGACATAGTAACAGAGCAGTGTAAGGAAATCTGGACTGATTCTAATCCAGTGACATCAATCTGTCACTTTCAAGAGCCTCAAAATTTTAAAAATTCCAAAGCTTATATATCTTTAGACACAAACTGCCTTAAAGCAACTGACAATATGGTACAGAAAACTTAGGATATAACTTAATACTTCCATTACACACAAAATTCTAAAACTAAAACTGAACCAGAGTGCTCAAATAGTATCGGAGATGAAGTGGAAACTTTGGGAAGGAGATACAGTCCATGGAAGGCCTTCTGCAAGGTCCAGGGATCTGCATGTGGAGATGGGTCAAGTCCTGGCAACAGTAGCTAGATTTTTGCCTGTTACCACCTCCATGATCTGGAACACCAGGACTTTTGGTGGTGAGGGCGCACCCAGCGGTAGCCACTGGTAGAAGCTGCCTTAGCAGTAAGGCTCAGCTGAAGCACTACTTTATGGAAGCAGGTGAGGGCAGGTGAAAAGACAAGGACGCCAGAACTGGTACAAAGACTTCCAACAAATCCCTTGGGAGCAATCCCTTCAGAGAGGTGGAACTCATGTTAATTACATGAAGGGGAGAAAATAACCATCCTTTACCCACAACATTTTGGAGGGCAAGAATGCTGTTGTGGAACTCTAAGAGTTTTCCTTCCAAGGGGCCATTTTGCAGATTTTTTCCAATGGTAAGGGATGAGGGTAAAATCACCTGCACCAATATTTAATCAGGAACTTCCAAATGTAACAAGCTTTACAGTGACTCCTTCACCCAATATCTCATTTAACAAAACTGTGTGTAAGAATTTGCAGACACCTGCTAAGACATGTTCCATATAGGAACTTAAGAGACCTATAACACATACATTTCCAATTTTAATTTTCCTCAGCAAGGTTGGTCGAAGCCAATTTCATTGGGGTGCTATAAAAATATAGAAGACAGAGTAATTTCCAATGTAAAGTAATAGTTTGCACAATTGTTTTTAAAAGACTTTGGTTTTATCTGTCCATTTCTGTAAACTGCTTTTGTCTTGTAATGTACTCCTGACAGAATTCTGCACCCCATAATTCATATGGCCTGCATATCTCTGTGGCCACCCCCCACGCAGAAAATTGCAAAAAAAAAAAAAAAAAAAAATTCTGCCAGGGGACACACGTCTCTTCCCCGGCAGCGCGTCTGTTCCAGCGTGTCTGGAGCAGCCTCGGAGATGGGGGTGGGAGGCTGGGCATGCATGCCTGTGTGGTTAATCACCATTGGGGGGGGGAAAGGGGTGAGGGGAAGAGGCTGGGCGTATGTGCATGCCAACAAGCGAGAGGGGGAGAGAGAGACTCTGTCCCTCTCACTAGCTACTGCAGCTCGCTGTGTTAACTGTTCCCATTCTCAGTCAATTCCCCCAGAGCATAAAACCTGTAAAAGTTTTAAGGCCCCTACATTGCCAGAACGATGTAAGGGAGCCTTATTATAAATAACAGTAAGGTAATCCTCAGCTAGCAAGATGTGTGTGCCTTTCTCGCTTTTTTCCTGTGCCAAAGTGGCACTATGGGGTTAGATTACAGCTCAGGATTTATTTTACTTACCCATTTAAAACAAACAAACAAACAAACAAACAAACAAAAAAAGACTTTGAGGGCAACATTTACCAAGCAGTCAATAAAATGTCAGGACAATCAAAACCATGCACTTTCCAAAGTACCCAGCCAGGTCCAGGACAATGATTAGCAAAACTGCATGACTTATGTGTGAAAGTCTGCGCAATTTAAAATAACATTCTACTTTTTGTGTGTGCACTGTTTGGTGTTCTGTAATGTAATTTAAATGAAAATCCAGGATTATAACTGGTATGCAGGGTATTAGTTACCAAGTGTTTGTAACTTCACTTCCATGTGTTTAGGAAATGCTGAGTAGTTATTGTAACTTTTTTCTGTATTGTAGTTTAAATAAATTACCAAAACAATTGAAACTGGTGTGATTATATTGTATTATTTTGACAAATAAAATATGCAGAATTTTGCATAACTGTGAATTTTTTGGTGCAGAATTATGAATTTTTTGACATAGAATCTCCCCAGGAGCAGGTAATGAGATTCTATGAACAGCTAACATATACATTTAGTAAAATACTTTTCGCATAGCATTATCAATAAATACTTTCAAATCCCACATTATTTCATCTGCTACTTCAGCAGTAGTCAGGAATTTCTAAACATGCCTTCCCAATTTGCTTTCTTTTAGCAGGAACAGTAAATGCATAGGCTCCATTGTGGGTAACTTCAGCAGGAGTACAATACAAGAAAAAAAAATCTGATTCTTTAAAATAAAGGAAGTCTAACTTGCATGCAGAGCTATGGATGTGTACTTTGGGAATCTACCTGAGACTTCCCCATAGAAGCTGGATAAATATTTGAGGTATCCTGTAGTAGCTTAGCTTCTCTTCTTTGGTTCTTTTATACACCAAGGCACCACATTGTTTCAACAACCAACTGAAAAGAAAATCTGCATAAAACTCACTGTTACTAATAAAGGGCCTTTATGAAGTAGAAAGCAGCTCCACACAGCCTCACTGGCTACAAAACTTCCTTTATGAAAATACTTCTCCCTAATAGTGAACCTGTGATGTACATTTAGTCATTAAGCAGCTGGCTCAAACTACATCATTATAAGGGCAGAAAGCCCAATTACCATATATAGCAATCACGGTCCTGGAAATGGGGGGCTCATTGAGTCTATACTACCCGACGGATCGGCAGGCAGCGATCGATCCAGAGGGGGTCGATTTATCATGTCTAGTCTAGACGTGATAAATTTACCCCGGAGCGCTCTTCCGTCGATTCCTGTACTCCGACGCCGCAAGAGGCACAGGCAGAGTCAACGGGAGAGCGGCAGCAGTCGACTCATCGCAGTGAAGACACCACGGTGAGTAGGTCTAAGTACGTCGACTTCAGCTACGTTATTCACGAGCTGAAGTTGCATAATTTAGATCAATCCCCGCCCCTATGGTAGACCAAGGCTAAGTTGGGTTCCTCACTGGCTGACTGACATTCAGATAGCACAAAACTTTAGAATGGGCCACAGATCCCAGAGAAATCTCACTGGCAGACAAGTTCTACTCTTAAGTTCAGTCAAGGAAACGGGAGAGGAAATCTTAAGCATCTCAGTAGGCAAGCCCCCTCCAAAAGCAGCAAAAATAAGGTGGATAGAGGAAATGTAATAGATGTGGTGGACCTCTTCTAGTAATCAAGGAGGGGAAACAGTAAGAGAAGTACCCCACAGAACTCAAGTTTTACCTGGCCCATAGGCTGGCTAACTCCCCCTTCTCACATGGGACAATAGATAAGCTTCTTCCTCTGACCACAGAAACTCTAGGCTTTATAATGTACCTGCCCCTCCTTCTGCCCCAAAATAGCTAGTTGCTAAGCATGAGATTTTTATTTGCATAAGCTTCCTTACCTCTGAGTTCCTTTGCTACACAAAAGTCTCTTTCCTCTGATTGGCTTGCCTGTGAGGAGCCCTCACCGACAGAACAACCTCTCTCTAAACTGAGCAAGCCTTCTGTTCAGCTAGCATCTGGGGCGTACAAGCTGAAGAAGAACACAGCGGGCTTTGTTTTCTCTTCTTTCTGGATCATGGCCAGTGAGTGTTCAATTGTATGTGTAGTTAAGAGGTCACGAACAGTCTTATGCCCAATAGGACAACATGGATCTCAGAAACAAGATAATGAAATATTTCTTCATACAATGATTTGAAAGTACAAAAGAGAAACTTTCACTAAACATGTAGACTATTGTAGAAAAAATGGGGGTTTAATTGTATTAAGGAACTAAGTTTAACCTATATGATTTTAACAATGCAAGAATATTTTAAAACTATTAGAAGTTCTTCCACATTTTAGAAAAATTCTAAGTTTCAGTGAACAAGGGCAGCATATAGGAGTTTTGCCAGGGAGTTTTCTAGGTAAAGCAGAAGTGACTATGTGACCCTTGGGATAGGTTTGTTTGTTGTCCTGTGACTGCTCGATTGAAGTTCATAGTGTTTGGGGGCTTATATGCTGAACCTAGCTCCATTAGGCAAGGCTGAAAACTCTTCCTAATGAGGCTCTAAATCAGCTGCTATAGCAGATGACTGGCAGATAGATAATGTAATGCCGATTTTTAAAACAGACATGATCCTGGTAAGTACAGGCCAGTAATCCCAACTTCAGCACCAGGCAAATTGGTTGAAACTATAGTAAGGAACAGAATTATCAGACAGACAAACACAATATGTTGGGGAAGAGTCAACGTGGCTTTTGTAAAGAAAAATCATGCCTCAATCATTTATTAGAATTCTTTGAGGGGGTTAAACATGTGGACAAGGGTGACCCAGTGGATATAGTGTACCTGGACTTTCAGAAAGCCTTTGATAAGGTCCCTCACCAAAGGCTCTTAAGTAAAGTAGGAAGTCATGGGATAAGAAGTAAGGTCCTGTCCTAGATCTGTAACTGATTAAAAGATGTAAACAGAGGGTAGGAATAAATGGTCAATTTTCATAATGACAAGAGATAAATAACAGGATCCACCAAGAATATATATTGGAACCAGTGCTGATCAGCATATTCATAAATGATCTGCAAAAAAAGGCAAACACTGAGGTGGCAAAATTTGCAGATAATACAAAATTATTCTAGATAAATTCAAAGCAGACGGTAAAGAGTTACAAAGGGATCTCACAAAACTGGGTGATTGGGCAACAAAATGGCAGATGAAATTCAATGTTGATAAGTGCAAAGTACTGCATTTTGGAAAATATAATCCCAACTATACATACAAAATGATGGTGTCTAAATTAGCTGTTAACACTCAGGCATGAGATCCTGGGTAGTTCTCGGAAAACATCAGATCAGTGTGGAAGCAGCAATAACTTAACAATGTTAGGAACCATTAGGGAAGGGATGGATAGATAAGACAGAAAAATCATGCCGCTATATAAATTCATGGTATGTCCACACCTTGAATACTGCATATTTTTTTTTATACGGAGATATACCTATCTCATTGAACTGGAAGGGACCCTGAAAGGTTATTGAGTCCAGCCCCTGCCTTCACTAGCAGGACCAAGTACTGATTTTGCCCCAGATCCCTAAGTGGCCCCCTCAAGGATTGAACTCACAACCCTGGGTTTAGCAGGCCAATGCTCAAACCACTGAGCTATTCCCTCAGTTCTGGTTGCCCCATCTCAAAAAAGATATACAGGAAGAGCAGCCTGTTGCAGCTAGCTGGTGGGGGCTTGGAACCAGGGTGGACCGGGAGCCCCTCTATCAGCTCCCCCCCCACCCCTAAGTTCCCTGTGCAGCAGCTGCCCAGCAGGCTATGAATTGCCGGCAGTTCAGCTGTCCCTCCCACCACTGCCATGTGCTGCTCCTGCCCTCTGCCTTGGAGCTGCTCCCCGAGACTCCTGCTTGCTGTGCTGGGGGGGGAGGGGAGAGGAAAAGGGGGGCAGTCAGAGCATCCCCCTCCCCCCTGCCTACCCCATCTTCCATAGAGCAGGGGGGACACACAACAGGGCTCAGGACGGCGGGAGCTTGCTGGCAGCAGCTGCAGTCTCAGCAAGCTGATCTAATTAACAAGGCAGTGTACTTAAGAGTAGGATCAGCGTACTTAAAGGGGAAATGCGCATCTCTCTCTCTCTCACATGGTGTGTGTCTCTGTCTGCGATGCTGTCTCCCCTCCCTCCATTCCTGCTGCCTTGTTGAGTGTGAGAGTTAACCCTTGAGGGCTCAGCCAATTGCTAGTTCATCATTTAGCAGTAAGGCATTCCCTGGGAAATATCCCACCCTCTGACTCCTCCACCTCTACCAAGCTTCAAAATCATCATCACTGTGTACCAGTATTAAATTGTTTGTTTAAAACTTATAGTGTGTGTGTGCGTGTGTATATATAAATATATATATATATAAAAAAAACTATAGTCTATTGTCTGGTGACACAAATTTCCCTGCAACCTAATCCCCTCATTTACATTGGTTCTTATGGGGAAATTAGATTCGCTTAACATCGTTTTACTTAATGTTACATTTTTCAGGAACATAACTACAACGTTAAGTGAGGAGTTACTGTACTAGAACTGGAAAAAGTAAAGCGAAAGGCAACAACAACAAAAAAGATAATGGGTATGGAAAGCTTTTATATAATGAGAGACTAAAAAGACTGGAACTATTCATCTTAGTCCATTTAATTTAACAACACAACACATCTCAGGGTGCATATTCTCAAGGAAAAAGTATGTTACCATGTTAGCTAACACATGGTAAGTAATGTGAGGTAAAATCCTAGTGAAGACAAAGCAGTTTATAGTTTTCATGTTAACAGGTCAAGTTAAAGGGGAGGTGGGGGTGGGAGCCAACCTAACATAGGGTAGAAACACTTTTCTTAGTAAAGAGAAGGTCTCAGAATTATTACCTTATTGTATCATTTTCCACTCCCTTTGCTCTATCAATGTTCACAAGTTTTGCCACCCATTAGTCTACCTCTCCTACCATTCCTTATGTATAAACTCCCTCCACCCCAAATTTGTAAAAGCACTACCTTATCCTTCTTGAGACACACGTCTGACATGATGTCTACATAGCAACGCTGGCCCAATAATAGCTCCATAAACTTATCAAGCTTAGTCTTGAAGCCAGATATGTCTTTTGCCTCCACTGATCCCCTTGGAATGCTGTTCCAGAACTTCACTCCTCTGATGGTTAGAAACCTTCATCTAATTTCAAGTATAAACTTCCTGATGGCCTGTTTATATCCATTTGTTCTTGTGTCCACATTGGTACTGAGCTTAAATAATTCCTCTCCCTCCCTGGTATTTATTCCTCTGATATATTTATAGAGAGCAATCATATCTCCCCTCAGCCTTCTTTTGGTTAGGCTAAACAAGCCAAGCTCTTTGAGTCTCCTTTCATAAGACAGGTTTTCCATTCCTCGGATCATCCTAGTAGCCCTTCTCTGTATCTGTTCCAGTTTGAATTCATCCTTCTTAAACATGGGAGACCAGAACTGCACACAGTATTCCAGATGAGGTCTCACCAGTGCCTTCTATAATGGTACTAACACCTCCTTATCTCTACATATAGTTTTCATCCTTACCTAGTTCAGTAACTTGTCGATCAAAAGGACAGCGAACTGCTCTGCCATGGAGAGGAAGCCGAGTAAGACAGTCATGGCAGACGGTATGACCACACAAAAGCAGTCTGGGAACTTTATCACCTTGCAAAGAAAATACATCTTCACAGACTCCACACTCAAGAACCTATAAATCAAGAAAGCATTTTGAACAGATCAGAAGCAGTCACACATCAAGAGGTAAGTGGCCCATCTTATACTGGTAGCTCTTGTATAAAGAAATCTACCATGCAGCTACACTCAAACCAATTAACCCCAGCAATCGTCTCATTAGACCAGGGGTAGGCAACGTAGGGCTTTGGCGTGCGAGCTGATTTTCAGTGGCAATCACACTGCCCGAGTCCTAGCCATCCGTCCGGGGGGGCTCTACATTTTAATTTAATTTTAAATGAAGCCTCTTAAACATTTAAAAAAACTTTATTTACTTTACATACAACAATACTTTAGTTATATATTATAGACTTATAGAAAGAGACCTTCTAAAAACATTAAAATGTATTACTGGCACGCAAAACCTTAAATTAGAGTAAATAAATGAAGCCTCGGCACACCAATTCTGAAAGATTGCCGGCCCCTGCATTAGACAGTTCTTCCTTCATGGATTCTAGTCACAATTTGCTTTTGTACAGCACTTTCTTTCTGCAAATGAACTGAAACTGGACCCACTTACAGCGAGCCCCGGGTAAAAGGAACCATGGGCCAGCCCTGCCCAACTGCCTGTCTGATCTAAGGCTCTTGATGGGGAGCCACTCCATGGCCCACCTGATTCAGCGAACCCCAGGACTTCCCCATCTCATAGGTAGTGCCCTACCAAATTCAGAGCTATGAAAAACACATCATGGACTGTGAAATCTGGTCTTCCACATTAAATCTGGCTCTTGTGGGGGGGTGGCATAGTATGGTATTACTTTTCCACTCCTGCTGGCATCAACACAGCCTTCAGAGATGGGTTCTTGGCCAGCAGCTGCCACTCTTTGGCCACCCAACTCTGAACGTAGTGCAGAAATAAGGGTGGCAAAAACCTCCTACAATAGCCTTGCCCCAGCGCCCTCTTTTTGGGTCAGGACCCCCCTAGTTACAACACCATGAAATTTAAAATTTAAATATCTGAAACTATGAAATTCAATTTCTTTTAAATGGACCGTGAATTTGATAGGGCCCTACTCAGAGGGCAAGCCATTGGCCTGACACCCCACCCGCCTCTCGACAGGCTGTCCCCTACGCTCGCACGGGCTCACAGGACCCAGGGCCGCCCAACACAGCAAATCATCCCTCCGCACTCGTGCAGGATTCTCCATGTCCCCTCCGGTGTCGCCCCCCGAAGCCAGGGGAGGCTGCTGCTGCACAGGCTGTTTCAGCCGCTGGGAGAAGCCCATTAGCCGACACAGCATCGCCACCCTTTGGCAGGATCTGTTATGTGAACCGGGCGGACGGGTGCAGTTCCTCTCACCTTCACAGCAGCCCCGGCCGGCCCCCGACTGCCGCTGTGCCGGGGGCCGGCATCGAGCCCCGCTCCGAGGCCGGCCTTGTTTACACCCATGGCCGCCATCTTGGAAAAGGGAGGAGGAACGAGCTACCTACGCACCGATAAGCCAATGAGCCAGCAGAGAAAGGGGAGCGGGCCACGCGCTGACGCTACAGGCCTTGCGCTGTGATGTCACCACACGAAGCGTCCGCGCAGGAATGAAAAATAATATTAAAGCAGTTATTCCCCAGCGGCCGCCGTGATCACCACTGCGCATGCGTCTCCTCGCAAAGCCCACAGTGACACCCAAGGGACGCATGAAGACTACAGTTCCCATCATTCAACGGGTCACATTGACGCTCAGCGGCTCGCGAAAACTACAGGTTCCAGCGTGTAATGCTCCAACTTCATCTCAGTCACCTCAGCGAAGACTTCAAATCCCAGCATGCAACGCGATTAGTCCAGATCCCTAGAAGACTACACCATGGGTCCCTCTTCGTCCAGATCGTCCGTGAGCAGCTGGGATCAAGGGGAGCAGTGCATGCTGGGGCCTGTAGTTTCTTCACGGTCCTGCATAGTCCCAGATGGCGCGTTGCATGCCGGGAAACGCACCTCCGGGTTTTCTGGGACCCGGCAGCTTGGCTCGGGCTGCTTGTGGACCTTTATCGTGGTTCCTTTCGCCATTAGTAGAATCTTGGCCTAGGTGAATCCTGTAGGCGGCGAAGGCCCAGAGAGGGGAGGCCGAGGCAATGGATGTGAATCAGCCGAAGCAAGAGCATCTGCTAGCCCTGAAAGGTACCGAGACGGGAGCTTACTGCCCCTCCCTCCCCCCGCCTGGGCCCCAACCTTTCGCGCCAGCCTGGGGCGCGGGGAGGCCCCTGCCCTCGTTGCCCTGGGTAGCCTCAGGCCGGGTCTCTCCGCCGGGGGAGGGGGCGAATCCAAGGCGCAGGCCCCGGTGTGTCTGTACGGGAGGGAGTGTGGGCTAGTGGGTAGCGCGCGGAAGCAGGCCGTGCCCAGTGCGGGGTGGGCCGGTGACGGTCAGGAGGGTGTCCTGTTAGGTTCCGGGAGGTGGGTATGACGAGCCCAGAAGACAGGCCCCTGCCTCCCCCCACACCAGCCCGCTAGCCCTGGCAGTGGCGGCACTGCTCAGGTTGAGCTGCGGTTCCGTGCACCGAGTGAGATGAAGAGCGGGCCGGTGAGATTAGCGCCTTTCGAGGAAGAATGAAACACTTAGTGTATTAATGAGAAAATACTCTACATAAATATTGTCCTGCTGCTGCCCGTCTACAGAAGCACTTGCTGTAGTCACAGAAATATCATCGTGTGGTAGCAAATGGGGGAGGAAGTGGTTCACTGGTCACTTTCTCAATGAGACGTGGGCAACGCTTGTGCTAGACGTTAGCTATGTAATCGGGGGACGTGGGTTCTGCTTTTGGCATTGTCAAAGAATCTGTAGCCTTAGGTAAGTCCCTTATCCTTAAAAAGAACAGGAGTACTTGTGGCACCTTAGAGACTAACAAATTTATTAGAGCATAAGCTTTCGTGGACTACAGCCCACTTCTTCGGATGCATATAGAGTGAAATAAATATTGAGGATATATATATATATATATATATATACACACACATAGAGAGCATAAACATATATTACAATAGAAAAACTTCAAAAACAGACTCCAGCGAGAGACTGCTGAGCTGGAATTGGTATGCAAACTAGACAAAATCAACTCAGGATTGAATAAGGACTGGGAATGGCTGAGCCATTACAAACATTGAATCTATCTCCCCTTGTAAGTATTCTCACACTTCTTATCAAACTGTCTGTACTGGGCTATCTTGATTATCACTTCAAAAGTTTTTTTTCTTCTCTTACTTAATTGGCCTCTCAGAGTTGGTAAGACAACTCCCACCTGTTTATGCTCTCTGTGTGTGTATATATATCTCCTCAATATTTATTCCACTCTATATGCATCCGAAGAAGTGGGCTGTAGTCCACGAAACTTATGCTCTAATAAATTTGTTAGTCTCTAAGGTGCCACAAGTACTCCTGTTCTTTTTGTGGATACAGACTAACACGGCTGCTACTCTGAAACCTCCCTTATCCTTCTTAGCTTCACTTCCTCCAGCTGTAAAATAGGAATAACCAGCTATCTTTATATAGTACTGTATACTCTTGGGGGAATTCTGTACCACTGCATGGGTGCAGAATTCATGTCCCTTGCAGATTTCTTTGCTTCCCTTTAAAATGACTTTCTGATTGGGAAGCTACAAGAATGGTCACATGTCCCTCACCAGCAGCATGGACATGTCCACAGATGCTGGAACTAGCCGTGAGGAGGGTGCTAGTGCCCCCTGTGGCTTGAAGTAGTAATAACAACCCAAATACATGGTTTCTGCCTTCAGCACCCCCACTATAAAAATTGTTCTAGCACCACTGGGCACGTCATTTTGGGTGCCTAGACCATCCGTCGGAGAGGAAAATCACCGGGTGCGGGGGCTGAGGATGCCCTGTCTGGTGGCTCCTACCCTGCGCCAGGCTCAGCTGGTAGTTCCGGCGGGGCTGGGGTTGAGCGAGGACAGGACTTCCCCTTCTCCCTCAAGGAGCGACCGGCGCTGGGTCAGACCCACCCCCAGAAACCTCCCCCAGCTACAGGAAGTTCCACGCCCCCTAACCCCATTGCTCCTCAGGTGCGGAGGGAGGGGTCACTGTATGGGGAGCTGTTCCTCTGTCCACCCAGCCCCTGTGTAATCCAGCCCCCTTCCCCCCACACCATACTCAGACCTCTCACAAAGCCCCCTTAGCCCCCACTCCAGTGAGCCCCATCCCACTGCACCTGGACCACCCCAACAAGCCCCCCACTCCTCTGAGCCCCAGCCACCTGCACCCTCACTCCAACAAGCCCCACTTCCCCAGCACCCAGAACCTCCCTATGATCCCCTATGCATCCAGAGCTTTTTTTGTGTGTGTGTGCACACACAATTTTTAATTTTCTGGTTAAGGATTCTCTCAGGAGTAAGTACTGTGAGCTCTTTGAATGAAAAAATATGCAAGTACAGAATGTTGTATTAATTGGAGACTGATGTGTTTACAGTCTTGACCAAACAGATTGGAAGAGAAACAAAGATATAGGTGGTGGAAAAGCTGTGCAATGCTTTGAAGGTGAAGAGGAGAAACTTGAACTTTGTTAGGAAAAAAGAGGGTGAGAGAAGATCTTGTCTGGAAAAGGAAGACAATCTTGGTGGTAGTGTTCTGCATGGATTGGAGAGGGAAGGGCTAGAAAGCTTCTGGAAGTCACAGAGCATATAAACACCACTGACTTATGGGGGGTGAAAATCCTGTGTTCTGCAATACCTGCAGTTAGCAGATGAGTTTTAGCATGTTCAGCAGAGTGCTTACATTTGCTATCCATTGGGCTTATAGTATATAGAATACAATATTTTTGTCTTCTAACTCTTTGCTCAACAGATAACTGCAGACTTAATTGATTCCTTGCCTCCATAGTCCAGAACTGATAAATTCATGTTTTCTACATTCTTTGAGTCTAATTTGCATGAGAGCACAACTCCACAATGGAGTGCTGACCATTTTTGCCAGTAGTGAATTGGGACCTGTAACAATGAGAGAACAGAGCACTAAATAATCTTTATCTGCTTTTCCCTTTTCTGAGTCAATAAACATTATATTGCTTCTGGCATTGTTTGTCTACCATTGTGCTTTTGTGTTCCTATTAAGTAGCAATAATGAGCAAGATGAAGTCCATAATCCTGTAATAAGTTGAACTCAATGGGGTACATAAGTTATACATCTGCATAAGTGATTGCAGAATTGGGGTTTTAGGCCATGTCTACATTAGCGAGCTTATAGCGGCACAGCTATACCGATTAAACCGCACTGCTATAAAATCACTTGTGTAGCCGCTCTATGCTGATGGGAGAAAGCTCTCCTGTTGACATAATAAAACCACCTCAACAGGTGGCAGTAGCTATGTCAGTGGGAGAAGCTCTTCTGCCGACGTAGCATTGTGTGTGTTACCACTTATGCTGGCAAAACTTATGTCACTCGGGGGTGTTTTTTTCACACCGCTGACATAAGTTTTGCCGACATAAGTGGTAGTGAAGACATGGCCTTAGTTGAATCCACTTCATGTTAATATGCTCACTTTTAAAACACTCCAGAAGACAGTATATTGGTTTTAATGGTGTTACCTTATTGCTGTCTAAAGCAGTTAGAGATTTCAAATGACATCATCAAGCTGCTTTTCTACTTTTCCATAATAAAAAAAAAAATCAACAGTTCTACTGTTGTAACAGCTCATTCAAAGCAAAATCTTTTCTTAATACACCCTTGTTTGGGACATAGAGGACTGATAAGAGGTGTAAGTAGATCCCTGGGCCTGCAGAGAAGTGAGTGTAGCATGTGTCCCTTTCAACTTTTAGAATTCAGTCGTTGCAAAGCAATAGTTAAATGATCAGAGTCTAGTGTCTGTTTATTGTTGGTGTCTGTTAGAACTCAGAGAGTAAAGGATGCTATGAATTCATTCCATAATTGGTAATCCTGTTTGTATCCATTACCTAACATGCAATTTAACCTTCATCTGAGCGAGAGAAATGTTGAAATTTGGAAATTAAGGAGTATCATATTTAAAGATTTCATATAATAGCATGACTGCGATGTGTAGCTCTGAAGTTTGGAGCTAAGACTGGTTGATATATAGTTATGCTTTGGAATGGAAATAAGAAAATCTTTATTATATATTGTTTGGCATACTTGGAGTCCAGAACAGCTTCTTGGCTAATCGTCTACTTTAAATTGTGTATTTCTGTTAGTCCTATTTCAGAGAGTATTTTTTTCATCATCAGTAACTATAATCTGCAGTATATTATTCAGTTTCCTTCATGGGAGTAGAAGAAAGATATTGTTTTGGATTTGTATTTAAAATTAATATTTTCTTCTCTTCTCCCCCCGTCCTCTTTTTCTTTTTGGCTTGATAATTTAAGACAATATAATAGGTTTTAACTTCAAGCTGGTGGTAATTTTATCGTATGACTGTTAATGTTTTAAATGAAATCCTGGTACTTTTAGTGGATAGCATTAGATATGTGTGTTAAGAACATAGTGCCATAGATGCATAGTAATTTGTGGGTAAATACAGTGGCATACAATCTGAGGGTTCTATTGAGGCATGATTAACTGGGCAAAACTTCCTCACATCAATTTCATATGACCACAGAAATGGGTGGATAACAGGGAGGAGAATATTGTTTTGGGGGGGAACAGCATAGGTTTTTCCATGAAGAGCAGATCATCTAAATTTATGTATGTTTTGTTTTGTTAAAGTTTAAAATGTACTTACCTGGTGTTTTAAAACACTAGCAATGATTAAATACCAGTAAGTAATCACTTGTGGTAAAGTATGAAGCATTCTGTTACATAAATATAAATATTGCTAGTTTATCTTTACAGCATTTTGTTTTACTGTAAAATATTCTAGCAATATATGGCTTAATATGGTGGTATCTTATTCTTTACAATACTTCTGCTTTAGGTCCTGTTTTCTTCTGATCTGTGCATCACATGCAAGAAGAGATTCTTGTAAATAAGATGTATTACGCTTTAGAGTCGAGGATCCTAATCAAGAGACTGTTGCTTTTATTAAGAATAACTGGATTCCTACAGTACCAGCATGGAAGTAGTTTTGCACTATCGACCATTTCAGAATGACCTCACAAAATTACAGAAACTTGCAGAAGAAACACTGAAGGAGTTTCCTATTCGGCAACTACCGAGATTTGTTCCCTGGTTTCCAAATGTTTCACACAAACTTCCACTCAAGCCTAAAAGACAACCACCTATTATTTCTGGTGAGAAAGCAGAAGAAGTGAAACAACTTGTTGCAGCTTCAGAACCTCTTATTGGGCGATATTATGACTGCACAGTGGACCTTCTGGAGTTTCAGTCTAATTTGAAAACTGGTCAAAGTTTAATTCAGGCACAAACCGTGCATGCACAAATTAATTCAAGCAATTTGGAAGTACAGTCAGCAAATGAAAAACCAAAATTGAGAAGGTCTTGGAGTATCTCTGTCCCTAGTTCTAAACTTAAAGAAAAAATTCTTCCTTTATCTAGAGAACTGCAGAGTAATTTAGAAAGAATGAAGCTACATGCATTTTATAGAGCAAAGTGGACAATTGAGCAATCTATTTGTAATAATCAAACTCTAGAGGACATTTGGATAAAATTGAACACAATGATCAAACACAATGAATTGCCGTCTTGCAATGCTACAATCCAGAGATGTGTGGACCAGATATGGGTTTTCTGTGACCTATTATACAGTGAATATGTTGGCAATCTTCTTAAAGAAAGATTAAATCTTACTGGGAGAATGAACTTGCTTGTACATAAATATGGAATTATATTTAGTTTGTAACTTTAAAACCAAAGGAAATAGTAATATTACTGTCTGGAATATTAGGGTTTGTATCCACAAAAACAATGAGGAGTCCAGTGGCACCTTAAAGGCTAACAGATTTATTCGGGCATAAGCTTTCGTGGGTGTAAAAACCCGCTCTTCAGATGCATGGAGAAGTGGGTTTTTTACCCATGAAAGCTTATGTCCAAATAAAACTTAGTCTTTAAGGTGCTACCGGACTCCTCGTTGTTTTTATTAGTTTGATTAGAATTGTTTGTTTACATATAATTTTGTTTGACCATGAATTATATCACTGTATTTTGTAGTTAAGAACATTAGAATAGCATTTGTGTAACTTTTCCCCTCCCCCCATGCATAGAGTCAGAGTCCATTGTCCAGTGACTCTTGCAGATGAGCTGTGTTAGGAAAATGAAATCTGTACTTCTGTCAGAGGATTTCCTTCCTGTACTGATTGAGTTAAAATTAGGAGGAGAGAAAAAGCACAATATATTTTTTTAAGTGAGTCATCATTGTCACCATGATGGATTTTGATTTTGTCCTAGAGTTCCAAGATGCTGATTATCTCTAGGAAAAATTCTCATTAGGATGAATAGTTTACATTTAAAATGTAAACTGACTTCCATTCCACACAAATCTTGTCATCTCGTGCTTATTTGCTCTGAAATACCAAATAATAAAGATTAGAGAAAAGTTTATATTGTAGCTGAGGGGTGAAAACATTGTAAATTCTTTCACCTCCATTATTTTATGCCTTTTGCACTGATATTTTTCTGGTGTCCCTGCTTTTTGATTTCATTCCTACAGCCTCAGTAGCTTATAATTATAGTGGTGAACAAAAACAAAGTGCTAGGTTAATGGTTATTAAACCATCAGCATCTTGGAAATTAGTCTGACTAGCTTGTGAAATTGTACATATTGATAATATAATGGTCCCACTGGATGCATTGGTATGTTAAGATGTTTGAATGCAGCATGGCTTGCAGTGACATGAGAGAAGAGACCCATCTTCAGTATGAATGTTGAGTATGCGCTTGTTCTCTTCAGAGGGTTTGTGATAAACTAGAGCAGGTACCTTGGGACCCTGTAGGAGTGTATGGGCATGTATTTCTCTTGGGGACCTCTGCTAGGAAGTTTACAGTTATGCTAGCTGTCTTGGAAGAATCTATAGCCTAGCTAGATGTAAATTGTTACAGTAGGCTTTAGCTATGAGGGAAGAAGGGAAAATAGTTAGTGAATGAGGATCCCAGGATGTTGGACAGTGTCCTGAAGGCCATTGTGTTGGATTAGAGTACAGAGAAAGAAAGTCCCTGTTTATTTCTCAGAAGACCCAACTATTCTAAAAGTTAATCATTTGTAACTATTGGCAAATGTTGTTTCCCACTTTAGAGGTCTGAGTAGTAATTTTACATTGCAAAACCCATTGGGAAACATAGTTCCACAACTCCATTTCTAACCTTATTTATTTTCAATAAACACACACAAGTTGCTATCTAAAGCAAAAATCTGAAAATTAATGTGATTTTGATTTAATTGGTAAATTAACAGTTTAGATGGGAAGTGTCTATATTTTGCCTAATGCTTCCATCCTGCCTCCTCCATTTTAATGGTAAGTTTCATTGTGAATACTACTGATTTAATCTGATTGCAGTTCTTTTGGCATCTCTTACCTCTGTAAACAAATCAGTTAATCACTAGCCTAACCATTTGCCATCACACTGACAGGACAGATGTCCGACCCAGCAGTATAATTTCTTCCTTCTGATTCTCTATAAGTACTTCTTGCTCTTGCCTGAATGGTCAGTGTTTTCTCTTGAGGTATGAGTTGTTTTTTTTAAATCTTTTAATATTTCTGTTTAGTACAACTGCATTGAGAGTTTCATAGGATAACCCAGGGTCTGTATTAATTTAAAAGCTTGCATAGCTAAATTGCATAGTTTAATTTACTGTTCTTTATAACAACAAAATTAGTAATAGAGATACAAATAGCCCTTGTCTAGTCAGAATTTTCTTCCTTTTAATATACTGTATAGAAAAGAAACGTTGTGGTAGAGTGCAGTATAGAATAAGCTTAAGTACCTCAGACTATCACACTTCTTTGATCTTGGGCTATAACAAGAAAATCCAATTTTGGGCCCAGATCCTTCAAAGATTTACATAGGCAGTAGCTTTATTTAAGTCAGTAGTCCCATTGAAGTCAGGACCTGACCCTGCAAAGATTTATGCATGTAACTTCACTCACATGAGGAGTCCCCACTGAGTAAAGTTACACACATGCATAAATCTTTTTAGGATCAGGACCTTTAATTTATGTTTGGCTTATGACTTCCCAGTGTGACAGGTTATATCATTGTAATCTGTGTCTGTTTTATACATGTAATTAAAATTGGACTAATTTTCTCTAGCTAAACTTGTTTGGTATCCGTTTTCTGACTTAAAATTCTTGGTAAGAACTTACTGTGAGAATCAAATAATGTTAGGACTTTTATTATATGTCCACTTTCTTCAGTGCTTATAGTTTTCTGGATAACTGCCATCAAATGGGTTGTGAACACCCAATACTGTCTATTAAGAGGATTATTTCAGTTAGTACTGATTTACAGTCTTAAACCCGGAACTTTATTTTAATTTGTTTTAGAAATGCTTAGCTGAAATGCATATGTATTTAAATCTCCTTAGTATTTTGCTTGCCTTCATTCTGGCCCATTTCTCCATTACTGTGTTACGTGCACTCTTTACAGGAAATGGGATTGGGAGTGTGGGAAGATGACTTTAAGCTACTTGCGTGTTTTCCTACACTGTGGGCCTGGCCGTTAGTGTGAATTACTGTATTCCCACCCTCAAGCATTCAGGGATCATAAGTCAGGCCCCCCAAAAGTCATTAGATTATATTAAAATTCATGTCGTTTTTTTAAATAATACATTTTGGGTCTTTTTATTTGCCTTCTTGTTTTTGAGCTTTTAGAATTCATGTTTTTTAGTTCTTTCTATGTCTCATCATTGTGGCAAACTTTTTTTTTAAATGAAAGCTGGGATTTTCATATAGTTGCATGACTCAGGAGCTGTAGTTTTAAGGAAAATGCCATATATTGTGAGACTTGTGATAAAATCACAAGAGTTGGAGGCAACGGTGAAATTAGAGTAGTCCTACGACTTGGAATTAATTTTACTTGACTCCTGTGGCCCTCAATTGTCCATGGGAAGCAGAGAATAGCCAGAGTTCACCAGCAATCCAGATTCATCCATCTTTCCCATGATATGTTCTGGGTATGTGGTGGATAGTATGACCAGATGTCCCAATTTTATAGGGACAGTCCTGATTTTTGGGTCTTTCTTATATAGGCTCCTATAACCCGCCCCCCCGCCCCCCAGTCCCGATTTTTCACATTTGCTGTCTGTTCACCCTAGTGGTGGGGGACAGGCGTAGAGCTGTTGCAGTAGTTCTGTATTAGAGGCTGCTCTCAGGCTATTTTCCAGGGAAAATTTATCACCCCTTTATGCTAGAGTTGTGTAAAGAGGCAAGGAGGCCCAAAAAAAAAAAAAAAAAAAAAAAATCTTACCAGTGTTTACAATGGAGGGATACTGTCCCATTGACTTCAATGACAACAATACCTTATCTCCAATGGGTGTAGTAAAAGTCCCCATATAATATTTGGAAGAAACCTTAAAGCAATCCACACATAGCCTGTGCATCAAGAATGACATGATGCCCAATGCTACTTTTTCAAAATCACACTCGTGATGTTTGAACAGGACTATATTTAGACTTCTAAGGGTTTGTCTACACTCGCAAGTTTTGTCGCCAAAAATTGCCTTTTGGCGACAAAACAGCAAGAGGATACACGCTACAGTGGGACTTTTGTCGCGAAAAACGCCCAGTTTTGGCAACAAAAAACTTCCAACTGTAAGAGAGACTTGTCTTTTCCCCTCCCTTTATTGTCGACAAAGAGCCAGTGTAGACATTGCTGATTGTTTTGCTGACAGAACTGGCTTCCGCCAGTATCCCACAATGCCTGCCCTGATTGTTCTGCTCAGTGTTTTGATCTCTGCTGCCCCCCAGGCATGCACCCCTCCCCTTTCAAAGCTGCAGGAAGTATCTGTGTGCTGCTCTGTTTGGGGAACAAACAAAGAACAAATCATGGGAATGCTCCTGTTCTGCCCTGCACTAGGAACACAGCGGCAGGCAGACTGCTGCTGCAGGAGGAGGGGAACAGACTGCTGTGCTGCTTTGCCATTCTTCAGCAGGGAGAGCTCACAGAGCTGCTCATGATGCTGCTCTCAGCAGCTGAGGGGGCTGCGGGAGAAATCCGAGAGAATCCAAAGATGCGCAGTGATCAGCTCTTCCTTCCCACAACACTGCACTGTGGAATACATACCCATGGTGCATTGCTCACCCTGTTGATGATGGTGTCCCCAATGTGGACATGATCTGTTGACAGAGGGAGCAAGTGTGAACACTCTTTGGCGATTTTTGTTTTTTCGACTTTTGGGTGTTGACATAAGTTTTGTCAACAAAACTTGGTAGTGTAGACAAGCCCTAAGTGCTGAAAGTTTTTAGAAGCTTGATGGAAAAGTTAAGTTTGGTGGGGTGGTTAATCATAATACTTTCAATGAAAATTGCAGGAAAAGTGTCTGGGATTTCACTATTGATACTCTTTGTAACTTTATGGCATGAACAAATTACTCAGCTGAGCGCAATTAAAAAATATGGGCATCACTATAGTGGCATTGCATTTCTATAGGAGGTTTAACAGTTTTCTAAACAAAAGTAATGCTAATGTAACTGCTGCAGTGGTTGTGGAAGTAGCAATTACTAATCCAGCTGCTCCTCTTCCCAGATGGACTTACCTTCATTTGGATCCTGTATTTGTCTTAAGGTGTGAAAAGGCATGTTATTCAGTGCAGTGCTCCAGTGTCTCATCAACTTTTTTACATAGGTTACAGTAACTGTTCGCCAGCTACTAAATGTTCCACCTGTAACACTTACTATGCTGCTGTATTTGCTGTTTGCCTAATATTGTGCTAATTTCAGTGGAATGTTGATAGTTGTCAGCAGAGCAATAAGGAAAATGAAGGGTGTAATATTTGTTGTTGTTTCTGCACTTGCGTAAGGAGGCATCCAGTCCCTCTTGATGCAGATCTTATGGAATATACCTTAAATTCTCATTTATCGCTGATGCTTACTCAAGACAACAAATCAGGCTGAATGAAGTAAGATGTTTTCACACTTCTTCATTTTATGCCATTATTATTCCTGACAGGGGTGCAGAATTCATATGGCCTGCATATTTATGTGCCCCCCACACACAGAAAAATGCAAAAGAAATCTCCGGGGGGGCACGCGCTTTCCCCTGGCAACCCAGACAGTGCGTCTGTTCCAGTGTGCCTGGAGCAGCCTCAGAGAGGCAAATCCCTGTGGGGGAGACTTTGATCACGGTCAGGGGATGGGGCTGGTCATGGGTGCCTGCCAATAAGTGAGAGAGACTCTGTCCCTTGCTACTGCGACTCGCCAGGGGCATGGAGGGATAGTTCTTTTCAGGAGGAAGGCTCATTCTCTGAGGCCGAAATGTAGCAGCCTGCCTGTATAGTAAGGTTGTTAATGTTCCTATTGTTAGTTAACTGTTCCCATTCTCAGTCAATTCCCCCAGGAGCATAAAACCTGTAAAAGTTTTAAGGCCCCTACATTGCCAGAACGATGTAAAGGAGCCTTATTATAAATAACAAGTAAGGTAATCCTCAGCTAGGAAGATCTGGGTGTCTTTCTCGCCTTTTTCCTGTGCCAAAGTGGCACAATGGGGTTAGATTACAGTTTAGGATTTATTTTACTTACCCATTTAAAAAAAAAAAAAAACTTTAAGGGCAACATTTACCAAGCAGTCAATAAAATGTCAGGACAATCAGAACCATGCACTTTCCAAAGTACCCAGCCAGGTCCAGGACAATGATTAGCAAAACTGCATGACTTATGTGTGAAAGTCTGCGCAATTTAAAATGATATTCTACTTTTGTGTGTGCACTGTTTGGTGTTCTGTAATGTAATTAGCAAAAACTGTATGAAAGTTTTTTGAACAATTTAATTTTATTTTTTTTTCTGTTCTGTAATGTAATTTAAATGAAAATCCAGGATTATAACTGAAATGCAGGGTATTAGTTACCAAGTGTTTGTAACTTGACTTCCATGTGTTTAGGAAATGCTGAATAGTTATTGTGACTTTTTTCTGTATTGCAGTTTAAATAAATTACCAAAACAATTGAAACTACTGTGATTATATTGCCTTATTTTGACAAATAAATAAAATATGCAGAATTTTGCAGAATTGTAAAAAAATTTTGGCACAGAATCCCCCCAGGAGTACATTATGCCTTCTTCAGCTAAAATCTCCAATTTACACCGTCCTATTAAAAAAAGCTTTATGCATGGTTCACTTTTGTAATCTATACATTCCCTAAAGCAACAGAGTGTGTCTCCACTAACCATCCCATGTAGGTATCTTGTATTGTAGCATAAACTACCACATGAACCATTGCATCATGCCCAAATGCATACCCAAAACAATCAGTGAGTTTACCAAGCTGGCATCAATGAATGCTGAGTAGACTAATGAATATGAAATGAAAATTCATCAGTCTTTCAAATAGCAACTTTCAATGCAAGCTTGTCCAGTTTATTTTTCTATAGCCTGAAGAGATCCTGAGCTGAAGGTTGCCTTGATCTGCTACATAAAATGTATTTCCTATTTTTAAATGGTAAATAATACATTCTATATGAAAAAATGAAGGAATATTATTTGTATTTTGGAACTTCCGCATTCTCAAATTACTTTGCCTGAGAAGTAATGACTTACAATGTAATATTCAATAGCACAATTATCAGTATTTGTTTAGTCTTGTGAGTCTTATTACACTTATGAGCTAAGATCAAGTTTAGAGGTAAAGCTTAACCAAAAATATATTGTAATTGAGGGGAACACTGGTTTGCAGAGCGGAACTGCAGATGTTGGTCCTAGCAAATAATTTTATGCATTTGCATTTAAAAAAAATACTGAGCCTTTGTCTAGAATTTTACATCTTCAAAGCAGTTTTCAGACAATGGTCCTGATCTTGCAAACATGTATGCAATAGAACTCAATGGGATTACTGTCATGTGTAAATATTTGCAGAATCAGGATCAGTGTTGTATTGGGGGGGGAGGGTTGGGTGTTTTTTTTGTTTTTTTTTTTTTTTCCCTATTCTCCATCTGGAAAATAATCTCTCTTGAGGATAAATCGCAGGCACCATGATATAGATGAGGTTACATAATTTGAGTAAGATGGTTTACAGCAGCCTTGCAAAATTCTATTTGTCCCCTTTCCTGGGGCAAGATTATTTGGTTTGTTTGACAGGTAAGTAAAATCTCATTCATTTAGTTTTGATCATTTTGCAAGGCTGATTTAAAGTTTGTGATTACAACTCTACCTCGATATATGCTGTCCTTGGGAGCCAAAAAATCTTACCGCATTATAGGTGAAACCGCGTTATATCGAACTTGCTTTGATCCACCGGAGTGCACAGCCCCGCCCCTCCCGGAGCACTGCTTTACCGCATTATATCAGAATTCGTGTTATATTGGGTCGAGTTATATCGGGGTAGAGGTGTACAAGAAATCAATTGTATGCAATGACCTAGATCCCTATTAAACTTTAACTCCATACTGACCAAAAATATTCACCAGGAAGTGCTGGTAATGTGATAGTTTGAAAGAGGGTGATAAAAGCAGACTTCAAAACAAGAAAATGAAAAATGTGGTGGTGGTTTTTGTTTCTTACTAAAACTACTAAATATTTTTGGATCTTTTAATGTTTGCATTAACTTTTCCTTTCCTTTCTGAATTCACAGTGATGAGGTTAACCAAACCTACGTTATTCACCAATATTCCAGTGACTTGTGAAGAGAGAGACTTGCCAGGTATATGATGATCTCCTGATAATTAATTAATTATTGTTTATATATCATCAGAGGTGTTCAGTTGCTCTACTTAACATATTTTTTAAAAGAAAAGCAGGTTCATCCCCTGAGGAGTTACAATCTAATGAATACAGAACACAAAAAAGGATGAAAAGGGTGGATGGTACTAGAAAGGCAAGGACATCTGAGAACATTTAGACTAATTTAGTAAGCAACATAAACTGGAGTTCCATCCTGGCACACAAAAGCAAAAAGGATTAAAGCAGCCCAGAATGAGCATCTGAGACTTCTACACCACACATCTGCAGTCAGAGAGGTTACAATGTATTATCTGAAGTAAATATTCCCCTTGTAATGCCCATAAAAAAAATAGCAAAGTTCACCACCACAGTTCTCACTCCAAGGCTTTGGAAGCTTGATGGATAACCTATAAACATGTGCCCTAAAAATCTGAGGAATTAGGAAAATCATAACACCCAGTGGAAACTGTTTTTGGTGTTTTGAGATGATTGTATATGGAGGGAAGGTTTCAGAGAACCAAATGCACACTGGGGAGAAAATAGAAGCATGGAATCACCGTCCATATCTGGAGACAAGGCATTCTGTATTACTCCCTCATTACAGCCATTAGTTTACCCAGCACCCTATTTCAATGGGCAATCGAGAATGATTTTTCAGGACTTGTTGCCTGATAGATTCCCTTGTCTTTTGGTGTTAGCACAGCCTTCAAAGTTCTCCCCTTGAAATGGCTGGGTTCTCCCCAGATATTGACTATATTCTAGAGGCCAGCCAAGGTGGAGAGAGAGGTGCCGTGCAGCCTAAAGATTTTTTCCTCCTCCCCATCCCAGCAACTGTCATTCTCCTTCCCCCATCTCCTTCCAGTGCAATGGCAATGTACCTTCAAAACCACGTATCAGGATAAAAAGACAAAATAAAGAAAGTTGTATAGGAATGTAAATAGAGTAAAATAAAGAAGAATAAATGGGTCAGCTATTTCTGATATGATGTGCAGTAGGTCTTATGCAGACAGAATTCCCATTGAGATTAATGTTTAACCTGAGATATGTTTTTGTGATTGAGCCCTTCTGTGTATCTGTTGACTGAATTATTAAACACAACAGGTGGAGTTTTCAGAAATTCTCACTGTGTTAAGGGGAGTAGAGTTAGACCAACATTGAATGCTTTTGAAAATTCCACCTAACTTGTATTACCTCAGTAAGGAAAATATGACCTAGAAAAGTCAGTCCTCAAAGCCTTGGTCACCCAGATTTTTTTTTTTTTTTTTTAAATGTATCTATAGCTATCCAGGCAAAATCCAGTTTTGCTTGCTTTTCATTCTCTAAGGAAGCATGACATTTTATGTAAGATTTAAAGATTATATTTTTGCTGAATTAATATACGAGATAAACTGGTGCTACATCTAATATGAAAGACTGAGCAGTACTAAGATCAGTGTATAATGATTATGATAGCTTTGCTGTTGCAGGTGTATGCAGGTGCCCTTTTATTTATAACTTAATTTTACAAAATCACAAAGTTCCTAATCTGCATACCCTGTTCAAGAACTAAACAAAACTCTGCTAATGCTTAGAATTTAGCATGAGTGTAATTCAAGAAGCAATAAAGAGTTTAACATGCAACTATTCAATCTGTCCTTTATTCTGGGGTCACTAGAGGAAAATAATTTAAATTAAGCAGTCATAATATCAATAACTTTCAAAAGCAGCACTGTATTATCAATTTCCAAATACATAGGGAGTAAACATGTCATTTATATGTAGGCAAGGATCTAGTTTATGCAAATGTTTTTGACCTATGCCATTATATATTATTACAGGAGATCTGTTGAATCAACTCATGAAAGATGACCCTTCCACTGTAAAAGGAGCAGAAACTTTAATGCTAGGAGAAATGTTGACTTTGCCTCAGAACTTTGGGTAAGAATCAAATAAGCAACTGTAAGGTATGAAGATTATTGCTACACGAATCCTGGAACTTGGATTATTTGTGCTTATTAGCTCCCTTTCCTTTCTTTACAAATATACATTGCAGTATTTCGGTGATGACTGAGTATAACTTGTTTATTTCATTAATAACAGGAAATTATTTATGAAGTATAAACACACAGTACTGGTGTAATATAGCCTGAATGTATTCTGCGATACGTACCTGCCTCTCTGTGTAGTAGGGTCTAGGGGAGACAGTAGACAGCATGGCACTGTGTAGTGCCCTGCAGTAGGTGCAGCAATTTTTCATTTCCAGGTGAAATATAACCCTTTATAGCAGACAGTCCCTTAGTAATGTGCCTGCATTAGAGAAATTTACATTCATGTACACACCCCTAAGATATGCTGTACCAACGAAAAGCAGGATTTATACTGTCGGGGACTCGAACCCAGACGGCACGGTTCGTTGTCTGACCGCAGAGAGACAGGCAACACCAGCAAGGTCCAAACACAAGCTCTTTATTGAAGAGTGCACACAACAATAGAGAACGGCCAGTCTCCAAAGAGAATCAGCCACGGTTTTAACAACTAGTAGGGTTATATAGACAGTTCCATCGCGTCATAGTTAAAACAACCCAACCCCCCTTTATTAGTTAGAAAGCTTCTAATATTCATGCATATCTATCTTCTTTGACACTACAAACAATTCGTGATGCCTCAGCAACTTCTTATCAGCTATGTTGTCATGCACCAGAAACTAGGAGAAAGGAGGGAGTTAAGAACAGAAACAGGGAGTGGAGACTGCAAGTTTCCATATGTCCAAACAAACTGTTCCTAGCACTTCTGGTACAAGAATGTGGACCCCCTCTTATTTCGTTCTCTGCAGCTCAAGCAAGCATGCCCTCAGGTTTCACAGAGAGACAGGAATGGCCCAGCAACTACTGTTAGCCTAACTTTGGCTAAGCTGGCCAAACAATGTTCTATACTCCATATTTTTGGGCCTAACAATACCAACAGTTTACTCCAGTGATTTACTTTATTAAGTTGCACAGGTGTAAGCCTCACTTTAAACTAGTACAGTGCACATACATTTAAGGTTTTAAGGGACCACCTCTGTATATCTTGTTGCAGGATTGGAACTTTAGTTTAACAGCTATCACTGAGATTGTCATTTTCAAGTAGGAATCTGACGTGATTTATTTATCTACTTATTTATTTTGGATAGTTAAAATTAAAAAATTTGTGTATAATAGGAAATTGCTAGGGTATTTTTAGGGCCAGGTTTTCCAGACATTTACGTATGTGAGTAACTTTATTCATACATGCAGTTCCATTGGCCTTGATTACAACAGGCACAGCAAAATTTCCCACTATTACTACGCCTGGTTCAGCTCCACTAGTGGTAACAACGTTGGGATTCCTAGAGTAGAGAGGGGTTGCTTCAAGGAATTAGAGCACAGTGTCAATTAGACATGTTCTGAGCAGGGTTAGATGAGACAGTTTTTAAAATGCCAGTGGCCCATCTGTGATCAGATTTTTAATATTGCTAGCACTGATGGAACTGAACTGGTCATAGCATAGACAAGATCATTCTAGAATTTTAAAATAAAACATTTACAGTAATTAAAGATGGACTCTAAAGGATTTCAGTGGGTTGACTTGTTGAGAATCACATTGTTAAAAAGTACTATTTTCTTTGAACAGAAATATATTTCTGGGAGAGACCTTTTCCAGTTACATTAGCGTACATAATGACAGTAACCAAGTTGTCAAGGATATATTGGTAAAGGTATGTGAAAAGATATATCTATTTTTTGGATTTATAAAATGTGTCAAATCCATAGTATCTGGTGCATTTTTAACATAATACACAGCATGTATTAAGAAATAACCATTAAAAGGTTTCCTAGCTCAGGGGGAAAAAAAATCTCAGGTAGTCTGGAATGAAATCGTAAAGAGCTTTAGAGGACAAAATTAAAGTTAGGATTGCATCCAGAAGCAAATGGTAAGAAAGTCTTTGTAGTATTAGTGTGGCATGATTTTCACAGCTAAGACGAGCAGGAACTGTATTCTGCACTAGCTCTAGCTTCCCAAATGGTCCTCAAAGACTGTCCCAGTTAAAGCATACATATCTCTGAAATTATTTACATAGCCAAAGACTACTATGCCACTGACTGAAATCTAAATTGTCTTTATTTTTAACCATTGCAAGTATGGAAAAGCTTACATAGAAGCATTGCAAACATGCAGTATTCTGTTTCTTAAATACAGATGAAAGATTGAAAATGGTTCAAAATTATTAAAATGCCTGTGTCGTTCATCTTAGTGTGCGCAATAATTAGCAGGATGAAATCTTGTTGTGGGTTGAGTTAAAAGCTCCATTGAGATTGATAGATACGAACTCACCCTTCAGTTAACATATCTGTAAACATAAGCCCCCACCAAAGACAAGAGGAGTATGTGTTTCCACCAAGGAGCTTTTGCTGAGTATTGTTGGGTTGGATGTGAGGTGGATGGGTTGGGGGTTCTGAGGGGGGCAGTCAGGGGTCGGGAAGTGGGAGGGGGCAGATGGGGTCGGGGGCCAGGCTGTTTGGGGAGGCACAGCCTTCTCTACCCGGCCCTCCATACAGTTGCGCAACCCCGATGTGGCCCTCGGGCCAAAAAGTTTGCCCGCTCCTGCCCTAAATATTTGGCCAGCTTCTCTGGTCAAAAGGGGCAACAATATATACTTAACACACTTAGCAAGGTTAGTGGTGATTCTCCATTACTAGCAATTTTTAAATCAAAATTGGATGTTTCTCTAAAAGACATGCTCTGGGAATTATTTTGGGGAAGTTCTGTGGCCTGAGTACATGATCACAGAGGACCCTTCTGGCCTTAGAATCTATGAAAATATATATATATGTGTGTGTGTGTGTGTGTGTGTGTGTGTGTGTATCAAATGGAAAGTCCACTTCAAATGAGAATAATCTCAGCAAGTAATAACTGCTCTCATATTGAACAAACATGGGCTAAAATCTGAATCATGGAAGCCCTCTACATTTGGAATTATTTTTGAAGTCAGTGGCAGTGCTGTGAGCCAAGGCCATACAGAAGCAGACCTTCTGTATGTGTACTGAATATTATCCTTGGCTTTGAAAAGCTACATATTATATATATTAGTTCTATTGCAGGTACAAATGCATTTAGTCAATCTATAACCAAATAAAATATATTTTCTGGTATTCACACATTCCCAGCCTTTTCATTTATCAGCATTTAAGGGGAAAAAAACCTTCTGTACTATAACACTACTCATGCCATGGATCTAATTATGCTGCAGAAAAAAACTGTTGGGCCATAAATAGAAATGGTAACTAAGATCTAGTATGTAGTGCTTCTCTTCTCCCCTCCCCACCCTTTTTTTTTTGGGTCCCTTTTCAATACTGCACTTATTAGACAACAATAGAACACAGTTCCTCTTAAAACAATATGAGCTTGCTGTCCTAATTCAGGCAAAATTGTCATTGCTTGCAGGCTCCACAGGTCATTCTCATGCATTAATGTTGCTGCAAATATTGCATGAGTTGTCTTTTACATTCCAATTAATTAAAAAAACATGTAATGTATGTGCCTGTGTCTGAAGACAGGATTTTTTTAAAAAGACTTTAAAAAGTAGATTCATTTCTGGCCATCCGGCTTTCATAGTATCCTGTAGATTATTTGAATTAAATGTAGTGCCTCACAAGGTATGTTTTGGTTGTTTTTGTAATGCTTTGCTCTTTAGACACACTGATGACTTGACAGCATTGTAACCTGTGTTGTTTTTCATTTCCAAGGCTGATCTTCAGACAAGTTCTCAGCGATTAAATCTTTCAGCTTCCAGTGCTGCAGTGGCAGAACTTAAATCTGACTGTTGCATTGATGATGTTATTCACCATGAAGTAAAGGAAATAGGAACACACATGTAAGATTTTATATCTCCTCCTGACTTAGGCATTTTCTTACACATATCCCTGAAATTATTTACATAGCAAAAGACTAGCGTGACACTGACGGAAATCTAAATTGCCTTTATTTTTAACCATAGCAAGTATGATAAAGCTTACATGGAAGCATTGCACACATGCATTGTTCTGGTTCTTCTTAAGTACAAACAAAAGATTGAAATTTGTTCAAAACTATTAAAATGCCTGTCTTTTTCAGCTTAGTATGTGCAGTAAGTTATACTACACAGACAGGAGAGAAGATGTACTTCAGGAAGTTCTTCAAATTCCAGGTACTGTGCATAAGAATATGCAGTGTCTGTAGCTAACAGGTACTGTTTGTTTACTTTCAGGACTGGAAATCTAAAAAATATATTCATTTTTTTTATTGAAAATAGACATTTAGAATAGTCTGTTTAACACAGTATGTCTTTAGGGCTGGTATATAGTGTTGTAGAACTTGCTTTTATAAGACATTTAACAAATGCAGAAAAATATTCAGTGCTATGAGATACAGTTTTGTTTTTTTTGTTTTTTATGGGTGATGGAGTTCAGTATTGTCCCACCTTTTAGAATTTTTTCAGTGTTGGTTTTTTTTACAATGTAATTTCCTATGTTTTCAAGTATGTAAAAGATTGTTACAAGAAGGAAGGAGAAATATTGTTCTTCTTAACCTCTGAGGATAGGACAAGAAGTAATGGGCTTAAATTGCAGCAAGGGAGGTTTAGGTTGGACATCAGGAAAAACTTCCTAACTGTCAGGGTGGTTAAGCACTGAAATAAATTGCCTAGGGAGGTTGTGGAATCTCCATCATTGGAGATTTTTAAGAGCAGGTTAGACAAACACCTGTCAGGAATAGTCTAGATCGGGGTGGGCAAACTTTTTGGCCCAAGGTCCACATCTGGGTATGGAAATTGTATGGTGGGCCATGAATGCTCATGAAATTGGGGCTGGGGTGCAGGAGGGGGTGAGGCCTCTGGCTGGGGGTGTGGGCTCTGGGGTGGGGCCAGAAATAAGGAGTTCAGGGGCCCGGGCCCTCTGGGCTCAGGCAGGGGGTTGGGGTACAGGAGGGGGGTCAGAGGTGCAGGCTCCAGGCAGCGCTTACCTCAAGCAGCTCCTGGAAGCAGCGGCATGTCCTCCCTCCAGCTCCTAGGTGGATGTGCAGCCAGGCGGTTCTGTGCGCTGCCCCATACTCAGGCACCGCCCCTGCAGCTCCCATTAGCCGCAGTTCCCGGCCAGTGGGAGCTGCAGGGGGCTAGCACTAGAGGAAGATGAGACACTTTGCCAGTGTGTTTCACAGATGTTTGCTGAGAGGAGAGGAATGGTAAGATTCAGGAATCTTGGGTTCCATTACACGCTCTGGAGGACTGTATTGAGCACAGACTCTTCTGCTTATTTCCCCTAAGTTTTTTGACCCCTTCTGTTGCATCCCCTCCAACATGTCCCAGTCCTCTTTTCCCCAGTCCCATTTTCCTTGTCTGCCCAGCCCAGTTTCCAATCCTCTGGCTTCTCATTCCAGTCCTGGTCTTTTTGCCCAACCATTCCCAGTCCCACCCCTACATCCACCCCACTTGTTGTCCTGAGACTCCTTGCCCAGCCAGTCTCCCCTCCTCCCAGCCCTTCTCTAACCCACACCCATGTTCTTCATCTCTCCTGGCTTCATTTCTCTATCCTTAATTCAACTTCAGCAATTCCCGCCATCCCAGCTTTGTCTGTCTCCTTGTCCAACCAGTCCCATTCCTCCTCGCCCTCCATGCTGATTCCTCATTAGATCTCTCTCTCTCTCCCCACTTACCCCACTGATTACTAGTCCCAGTCTCTCTCTGGTTCTTTGTCCAATCTCAATCCCCCACTGTTTCCCTCCCTGGCTCCTATTCCTAATCTCCTTGCCCAGCCAGTCCCTGTCTTCCCCCAGTCCCAATTCCCAATCTCAGTGCTTCCTTCCCTTGCCTTCCCCCAGTCCCAGTCTCTCCAGCTCCTTGTCTAAGTTTACTCCGGCTCACCTCCCACAAGGCTCTGGACCCTTTTGGATTCAAATTGGGCAGCTTTCTCTTCATCATTGGCTGAGTGCCAGTAGGGGTGTCGTTGAGAGCACAGGCGTGAGAGGCTGTCTGCATTTAGCATAGGGGCCTGGGCCTGGCACAGCATGGCATGGCATGGCATGGCCTTGAACAGCCCAGAGCTGCAATTGCAGCGAACATCCTGCTCCACCCCAGGCAGGAACATGTCCACTGTTGACAGAATCTTTTGAGATCTTAGCTACTAAGTCTCTATTGATCATGTGCAAACTGCAATTTTTTTTCCAAAGATAACTTGACTAAATTTGGATTTCAAGTCCCCTGCTCCAAACGTTGTTATTTTTGAACATGGGGAAAAATAACATATTTTTCTCTAACTTGGTCTTGGAAATGGCTGAAACATTTTTGGTAAAATTTTCCAGAAAAAATTCTGCCTGAAGAAGAAAACCACCATCTAATATTTCACCTTGAATGGTTAAAGTTTGTAAAAGTTATAACTAACTGAAAAGAATGTGTTAAAATGGGAAATATTGGGCAACTTTAATAGTGTGCTGCCCAGCCTATAATATATTAAATGTGTACTCTTTCCATTGACAAATAGTGAACTCTTTCCCTTATTTTTGTTTGTTTTGTTTTTCATGGACCTGTTGTTACCATGATTGGTTGAAAACAACCACATTTCGAACCCCAACCCAAATTATCAATGTCTGTCTGTTAATTGCAACAAAGAGAGGGAGCATTGGAACACATTGGTGTGTTGTGGGTTTTTTTTTTTTTTTTTTTGCAGGGGGGAGGTGCTGTTTTTGGTGTGTGTGTGTGTGTGTGTGTGTGCGCGCATTCAGTCACTTTTTGTTTGTTTGAAATGTTACATGGAAAATGAAGGACTCTTGGTATTAGACCACCAGAAAGAAGTTACAAAATTTAGAAGTCCTTGGGAGCCAAAAAATCTTACCGCATTATAGGTGAAACTCCATTATATTGAACTTGCTTTGATCCACCGGAGTGCGCAGCCCCACCCCCCCGGAGCACTGCTTTACCGCGTTATATCCGAATGTGTGTTGTATCGGGTTGCGTTATATCGAGGTAGAGGTGTAGTCTGAAGAAACTGGTGTGAGCTCATTCACCTCAGTCATTTAAAATAGGACTGGTGAATATATTGAAAGAAATAAAACTGACTAGTTGCTGGAAATGTAGTAATTACCTCATAGGTCTTTTCTGTCTTTGATTTTCTGGTTCTGTTGATAGTTACTGTATTTTTAAGGTAAGTAAAATTTGATCAGAAAAACTTTGAGAGGTGTTTATTGATTGTTAAATAAAGTAGAATAGGAAGAGGTCTTGACACCAAAACCAGCCATCCAGGATAGAAGAAAAAGAAAATGCACATAGGTAGTCAGCTACTGTAAATAATAAAACATTCCTCTATTGTCCTACATTTTGGGATTTTTAGATGGGGGAGAAAGGGGAAATTGCCAACATTTGCATAAAAGAAAACACATTTTATAGCAGAGAAAGGGGGATCTGCAAACAAGGTAGTGACACATCAGCTGTATGTAATTAGTTGCTGTCTTAGTTTTTCCTCATTTAAATACACACAACTGTTACAAATCTATTGATGATTAAAATACATTCTTAAGTTTTAATAATCACAGCTATTTTATACACAGCAATCAGAGATCACATACCAAAAACACAAACATTAAAAAAACACACACTATTTGCTTTACATATGATATACCCATCAAAATGAACATCCACCTTGGAATTTAAATATGCTCCTCAGGCCTTGTAGGACACAGGATATATAGAGAGACTATTTTATGATTGTGAAAAGATGGTAGAAACTTGTAATGTTGCAGAAACACCAACTTCACCTAACTTCTGCTGTTGACGGGCATCTTCAGGGCTTCATTAGGAACATGTGGAATAATTTGAGGAATTAATTGCTCCCAGGACATATTATGAGAAGCAGTGATAGTTCTATAGTTAAAGGTTTGTATCTGTGTTCCAACAGTGTATATAAGGCTCAAGAAACAGGCACATTTCTCAGTATCCAAAGCATGAGCTATCAAAGAGCACTCTAAAACAGAAGGTAGCATGTTGACTTTACTGTTTAAAAATAACTTAATAATCAAAGTGTGATATGTGACATTTTTAATACGTATTGGAATGCCCTGACATGATCCTAGGATATTTTAATGGTCATAAATATATGGGTATAATCTGTGAGCTATGTTGGTATCTGGCTTATAGAAAGACCTTTTTTTTTTTTTTTTTTTTTTTAACTAATTGGCTATGCCTACAAAATACCTGGGAATTTCAGATGTGATACTTTTATGTTTTATAACTCTGCTATAAAGAGTTTGAGCTGGGTTGGCTCTAGGCTTTCTTGTGTAAACATGGCACTAATGGTAGAACATATATTTATGTAATACGGAGTCCTTATAAGCAACAGTATGTGGAGAGAATTATAAGGGAATTCAGGGAGATAGTATCTGAACACATGCAAACAATAAAAAATGTGATATAAATGATCTAATAGTAAGATATTATGTAGAGAAATTTGCAAGCAACCCACATAGTTTAAGATTTATGGGTACTGAGAAAGATGATAGCCCTGAGGTAATTGGGTGAAATCTTTGAAAACAAGAATAATTTCAAAGCAGCTTATACGTAATGGTGTTGGCAAAGAATTAGATTGTGACCATTTTCTGAATAAATTCTGGGATTTCTAGCTGATTTTATAATATCACAAAATTTTACAACTATATCAATTGAAAGTTTTGGTTGTTTTTTTTAATAATTTTATGTAATACAAAATTCTCAAAACTCTGCGTAAAAGAAGTAAATCTTTTTCTTGCTCTCTTTGGCCTCAATTGGAGAGCAGATATAAATTCTGTGCTTGAATTCATCAACTGATGTGAACTAGGATGAAATATAACTTCACAAGCAAACTGTGTATGGTTTGATATGAAATTTACATAACATTTGTGGCTTTTGGCACTAGTAATTTGTATCTTTATTGAGGAGTGTCTCTTCTGATTGTGTATATAATGGCTCATCTTATGTGGTTAAAATGCTCGTTAGCTTGTTTCTAATAATCTTCACTGCAGATGTAACAGTTGTTTTTTAAATTAGAAGGCTGAGCCAGAAATTGATTAGTTAATCGCATACAGCTGATATTTCATTGCTTTGTTTGTACTTAGTATTTAAGTTCCTAGGCAAGCTGCATTTCCTGTAAAACTCTGGGGGAAATTTTATGCAAATCTTACACATTTTTGTTTCTTCAAAACAAAAAAAAACATTTTTTAAATAGGGGAGAAGAATGTATCATTATTTTAAAGAGACTGATCAACTGCATAAACTAGATTTTTTTCTCCCAGTGTAAGAGGACATTTTCTTATATGAAAGCATTTTCCAACATCTTGTCAAATTATTCATGCATTTAGCAAAGCAGTGAAGTATGTAGCTAAACAGCGATTGTGCACAAGAGTAGTGCTGCATCTCTTAACTGGAAGAATCCTAGGAGCTAGCTCTTATGCATTACATTAACATATGTTGTTTTTCTGCCAGATCAGAAACAAAAACATTTTTATGATTTGAGTAGATATCTCAATATTTAAGAACCTAAGAAATAACAGTTTAAATCAGTATCTTTTTTTTAATAATGGCAGAGAAATCTGAAAAAGCCCTCTTTAATCTGTATTCTTTTTTCAATCAGGTTCTCAAACCACTAGATGTGAAAACAAAGTTCTATAATGCTGAGGTAAGTGTAATTTTACTTACTGCATAGCAAATAGTGTTAAGGTTAAATATGAAAAGTTTCTTTTAAATAAATGTAGTAGCTTGAGAGGTGCTAGTTGTTCCAGCCTTGTTTATATCGTCTATGAAAAAAGACTAATTTACTTTGATTTCACCCTTTTGTTACAACAAGCTAGACATGGAACGTCCATTTCATCATCCATTTTCAATGTTGGAGTGAGAAGGGGAGAAATAAGTTCAGATTTAAGGAATATGTTTGTTTTTGATCCAGTAATAATATGCGCATATACTGCTTTCTCCTTACGAAGTTTAATAACTGCAATCACAATTGTCCGTATTTCTGTTTTGTAATAAATATTTTAAGGCTGACTGGGAGAGTACTGTTTAAACTGCCATAAAGAGGATTAATTGTGCTCAGTATCAAAGTACTAATTTGGCTGGCTTCAGGAAAATTTTGTTTAGCTCTAATGTGAACGTGGTTTTTCTGAAAGTAAATGTCTTATAAATGACACAAATATATAATAAGTACATGCACAAAGTACTTCAAAGATATAAGACCTTATATAAGTGCTACATATTTGTATGTACTTTTAGATTTTTATGCTTTTAATTAGAGACTTATAGAAGATCTTACTTTTTTTATTTATGACTTTATGGGCATTGGAAACTTTTTTGCAAATGGAATTTCAGTGTATTCTGTACATCTAGGGATTTCCCTGTGGATTTTTGTATTTTCTACATTTTCTGCAGAATTTAATCTTCTGTGGTAACCTTTAGGAATAGAATACAAGACATGTAGTCAGGAAATCTGGCTTCTGTTCCCAGCTTTACCCTTTATTTGCTGTATGGTGTTGGGCAAGTCACTTAATTTCTTCTTAATATTCCCTACCTCTGACATGAATTTAGTACTATCCTCAAAGCAATGTTGTACAGATAATTAATGCTTGTAAAGTGTTTCAAGATCTTCTGTTGCAAAGTGGGTGTTAAATTATGTTTGAGTTACTAAATAAAGTAACTATTTCTTTGCTGATCATTTCATCAGAAACATCCACCTAATGTGCTTGTCTCATCCATTGGCTCTCAACCTTTCCAGACTACTGTACCCCTTTCAGGGGTCTGAATTATCTTGCGTACCCCCAAGTTACACTTCACTTAAAAACTACTTGTTTACAAAATCAGGCATAAAAATACAAAAGTGTCACTACCTACTATTACTGGAAAAAATTGCTTACTTTCTCATTTTTACCATATAATTATAAATCAATCAGAATATAAATATTATACGTACATTTTGGTGTATAGTAAATGGAGCAGTATAAACAAGTCATTGTCAGTATGAAATTTTAGTTTGTACTGACTTCACTAGTGCTTTTTATGTAGCCTGTTGTAAAACTAGGCAAATATCTAGATGAGTTGATGTACCCCCCCCCCGGAAGACCTTTGCGTACTACCAGAAATACGTACGCCTGGTTGAGAACCACTGGTCTAATCTGAGGGGAGTCAATGGAAAGGAAATTCCACAAGAATAAAGTTGAAGATACTTACTTCATTCATTTTAGGACCTAAGCATAGGATGAAGGAAGGGGGTGGGAGGAACTGAAATACACAGAGCTGGAGAAGATTCCTTCCCCCCACCCACACACACGCGCACACATAAAAAAAAAAAAACCTCTCTGCATGAAACTTATTTAAACTATTTTGCTAACATATAAAGTCCTTAAATGTATTTATTCATATGTACTGTGAGTGGATTTGATTAAAGAAAACTGTAGACTTTCTAGAGGTGTAATCATGCACACTGATACCTAAAAGCTGCAAACAAGATCAGGGCTACATTGTGCCAGGCACTGTACATACACGTACTAAGAGACAGTCCTTGTCCCAAAGAGCTGTCCGTCTAAATAAACAAGACAGGTAAATGGCAGGGGAAGGGAAGGATTATTCTTCCTGTTTTACAGATGGGCACCTGAGGCACAAAGATTGTCTTCTTGCCAAGGTCTCACAGGAAGTCTGTGGCTGTTTCCCCTGAGCTGCCAATGAATAGCACACTAATTACTAGGTTTTTACTCAGATTAAAATTCAGAAAAGATGTATAAAAAGTTGAAACTGAATTAAAGTTTTAAGTCTTCTTAAAGTATATGATTAAATTTAATCTAATCTTGCAAGGCTGAGTCCTTCTACTTTGACTAAACTCTCTAGGAGTGAGGTATTTAAACAGTATCAGAAGCTGAGTGGGTAAAATGGATTATTTCAGAGAACTGGGATTATCTTCTTTTAATTTCCAGTGACAGGAGTATTTACAGTATACTCTTGCAAGGCAAATATTTGTGCCATTAGTAAAGTAAAGTAAAGTTCTCCAGGGGGCAAAATAAATGCTTCTACTTTGTATCGTGGATTTACTATTGCTTCAGTAGCAGTATTCCAGTTGGAAAGAGCACAGGGGTAAGCCATGGATATCTGTGAACAAAAGTGTCATCTAACTCCATAAGTGGAATGTCCTATTGTCCTGAAATACCCTCGTGAAGAATGGAAACCGAATCTTTACAGTAAATTTTTAAAGAGCAGGTATTTTTTTCTGAATTACACGAGACTATAAAAAACTTCATAAATCTGAACCCTTATATTAAGTGTTAGCTAGGACCAGTTATTTTTAAGGCCCACTAACAAATCGCTGAAAATATGGGTCTGCAATAAAAATACTGAATTACCATATGATGGTATAACTATTACAGCCTTCCAAAATTCTGTTTGCCCACTTGTCTAGGGGAAGGGGGAAAATGTTAACAGGTGAGTGAAATATCTTCCTTTCCCCCCTCATTCCACTATTATCTATCCATCCATCCATCCATCCATCATAATCACGGTAAAAGGTGGCCAAGTAGATTTGGTGCTTGAGCTGGTAAATTTTTAAAGAGTGTTGCAATGCTGTTATAATACATTCTGTTCTATCTGTCCAGGAATTCAGACAGCTTTATTATCATAGTATGTCACCACGCTGTATCTATTTGAATAAATGGAATAATTTCAATAAGAAAACTTTGAATAAAAAGTACAAATTTATTAAGAATTTTGTTTGCATAGCAAATACAATTAATGGATTTGTCTGGTTTGTAATTTCATTTATTAAAGTATAATTAGCACTGCTGTTTGTGATAATTGGAAAGCCAAATCAAAATGAAGAGCTATCAAAAGCAATTCTTTGGTTGGAAGTTCCATGTAGTATTACATTAATAGCAACATTGTTGTTGGAAGGATGAAATCTGAAGCCTTCTCATTGTGAAGAAAGCAAAATGATCCTTGGGTATAAGAGGGAGCTACAAATAAGTTATTTTATATGTATATAAGGTCTAGTAATTAAAAGTTTTAAAGGGTGACTAACCTGCTAAATTACTGCAAGGACTACTGCGAATGGAATATTACCTATTCATAAGGTCTCCCGCTAAAGAGACTGGATTACCACTCTCCAATAAAAAGTTATAACAGTTATAACAACATGTTTCCTGTTGAGACAAGAGAAAAGGTAATATGTAAAGTCTTTGTTTGTATTGCAGTAGCACCAACAGTCCCAAATCAGGATCAGAACCAGGATTTGTTACTTCTTATATAAATGAATAGGAAGACATTATCCCTTGGAATTTTAGGGCCTGAACCAGCACCCAGTGAAGTGAGTGGAAAGGTTCTCATGGGCTTTGGATCAGGCCTGAAGGATCCTGGTCCTGCAGTCATTTGAGTACAAGTACTCTCTTGCCTAAGTATTTGCTGCACTGGGCCTTTAAAAAAAAAAAAAAAAAAAAAAAGCTTACAGTTGCAATTAGCCTTGTTGAGGAACCTGTCTGCAGTAATAGGCTTTTCCTGGGAACTTGCTATTCTGAGTTTTGCCATTGCTAACTGTAGGTAATGAGTATTTTGCTAGCATATATCACATTTTTCCTGGCCTTTATATATGAACAGTTCCATTCTTCTGGAAAGATGACAAGGATCATCATCTATCTCAGAAAAAAATCATAATATGGATTTACACTAGGGATAAACTTGGCCAGTTCAGTCTTGCCAAAGGACTAACCACCTTTGATTTCATTAGCTTATCCCACCATACCTTTATCTGTAGCTCACTCACCTTATACTCAGAACCTATCCCATATTGGATTTGTTCTTCAGCATTCAGAAAAATTAGAGGCATAATCATAAGCAATGCTAGTTAACTATTTAACAATACTACTTGTACCTTGTTAGAGATATAGTTGTCATATGTTTGTATCTGTTTTTATTTACATTCCTCTCACTAATGCTGTCTTGTTTAGAAGGAACAAAAAATGCAGAAATGCATTTTGTTTGAAAGTTAGTTATCCTCCTTTTTCTTTAACATTTAACCCTAATTTCTCTAATGCTGTCTTTTTTTTTTTATTTTCCCATTAGAGTGACCTCAGTTCTGTGGTAATTTTTATTTATTTTTTTATAAATATGTATGCTTTTTTAAAGTGTCTTCTATTTGTCTCTGTTCCTGTTAAGATTATTTATTTTAAAAACATAATGGAAAAGCAATGTTCTGCATAAAATTAACTGATATTTTCACATCCATTCTTTTTTAATATATGCAGCTATATATAATCCTTTAAAAATGTTCGCTCTTTCTTTAATACCCATTGTTTAAGCCAAAAGTTGAGACTTTTTTTGGAATGGTCATTCTACAAATTATTTTACCATAATTTTAGCAGGCATATGTATTTATCTCTTCCTTTTTTTTTTAAATTTTATTTTTTAACTAGACAAAGAGATTTGTAATGGTTTCTTTCATGTTTGGGGAAACTGAATTTAATCCCTTTTTACATTTTCACTTTCGGGAGAATGTAGAACAGTAGTAATCAACTGTTTCCAATATCTAAATTCAGCTACAAGATTACCTTCTTGTTTAAGATGTAATAGATCCTTCCCTATTTGCAGCAGGTGGAGACAGTGGGTTTCAGGAGAGAGCACCAAATGTCTTCTATCCTCCTTCATGCTAGTTAGAACTATGCTTTCAAACTTTTGATTGCATGCAGTGATGATTTAGTATGGTATTTCTGCAGTATTATTTTACTTCAAGGGTTAAGGTATGCATTGTGTTAAAATGAATTGAATTCCTTTATAAGCACTTGAATTTAACCATATTATTAAACTAATCCGCCTTGGCCTTATTAAACTAACTTGCTTTTTCATTATGCTGCTTTTTTTCTTTTCCCCTTCAACATAGCTCTTTCTAAATTTTTGCTGATGGTTGCTGCATTAAAAATAACTGATGTGATATTTGGGTAAATGGAGATTTTAAGCAATGGATTTATGGGATTTGTTTGAAACAAACAAACAGTAACAGTTTGTCCATAGAGATACTTGGATGATAGTTTAAATTGACACACACACTATATTAATTGAGAAATGTTAGTTAAGAGGACAGCATTTTACTTGAATCCCTCTCCACCTTCTCCCACAAGTGTAGAACCTGTCCATAACATGTGGATTTGGTGAGCTTTCATTATTGTACATATATTGTTACCATTCCTCAGTTTGCATTTTTAAAATTTTTAGGACATAATGGAGGTCTCCAATGCCCTTCCATGCTTCTGCTTTTAATATAGCATCTTTTGAGGGTAAATCATAGGAGAATGTTTATCCCATTTTGTCTGCTTTAATTTACATGCAAGAACCTATTTGCATAACATAAAATGAAACTTATTTGCAGACAATCAGAAAAGTAAACAAACAAAAAACCCTGTAAACATAAGAGAGAAAATATGTACCCTTTCCCTAATCCTAACAAGGGGTCCAGATTATTTCCTGCTGAAATCAACGGCAAGTCCCGTTGACTTTAGTTGGTGCAGGATTGGTCCTTAACTAATTACAAAAGGAATTTCTTTTCAGTTCTCCCAATGCTTTCTGCCTCTGATAAACTGGACTTTCCAGCAATTATTTTAGTCTTAAGACTTTAGAACTCCAAGGTGTTGTCACCTATGTGGGACTCTAGAGGAGCCATAAATATACACACACTCCCAGTTCCTTGTTTTCTATGCTGAAGGGTAAACCCAACCTTCCTTGGTGACAGAAAACCTCCATCTGAACTCGCACAGTTGAAACTGTGTGGAGGCTGATTTCCATTCTAGAACACCTTACATGTACCATTCTTGGACATGAACACTAAAGGAGACCTGATGTTTCTCATAGAATTTTTGGAGATAGAGTGCCAATGATATGATGGATTTACATAATGTTAATAACTGTTGTATGATGTTGCTGAACAAGGGAGGAGATTGGATTGCTTTGTAGCTAGTACATTTCAATGTCCTTTTAAAGTAATACTAGAAGCTTAGAGCATATATCTAATCTCTTGTATTTCAGTTCAATAAATAAACTACCTGTATTAAATATTCTTGTAATATTTATTTTTCTTGTACTTAGCTTGAGGCACCAGTAATTTGGCATGGCATGTCTTTTATGTGCATTGCAATTCCCTAACTTCAAAAACTTCAAAAATTATCTTAGATAAAACCTAAAGTTGTTGCTGACTTGAAGAAGGCCTTGAGAAGTTATAATTCAAAACCTTTTAAAAGAATAGGTGATAGAATGTAGTACAGTATCCCACATCCATTGTTTGGCAAGATAAATTAACTAACGCTTTTGCTCCCATTAATTGTATTGGGATGGAGATTTTTTTCTTGCATTTAATTACTGTAGCTTTGATTTGCAGGCATGAACTAATCACATTTGTGATTTAATATTTTTCAAACAATAAGACACTGCACTTTATTTACAATCCTAGTAACATTTTTATAAACTTGGTCCTCTGCTTTTTCAGACAGATGAAGTATTTCTGGAAGCTCAGATTCAGAATATTACAACCTCTCCGATGTTTATGGAGAAGGTTTCATTAGAGCCATCTATTATGTACAACGTAGCAGAACTAAATACTGTCAACAAAGCTGGGGAAAGGTAAGGAAAAATTCAGAGAAAAGCTCCTGTTTGACTCAAACTACTATATTAAATTTTCTTAAGATAAAAGTATAAAATTAGCCTAATGTTAGTAGTCTATAGCTCAGTTGGCAGTACTCAACTCTCCTTTGGGGAACTAAAGAATTGAGCCCCTACTCTGACATGTAGAGCTAGGAGTGGGAAAGGGTACAACAGTTTTCTTTGTATAGATGCTATTTTTAATGATTTCCTGACTACTCCTTACATGATAAATACAAACTAGATGCGTTGAAAGTTTACTCCCTTCCCTTCTTGGAGTTTCCTTTATTGTTTACTTAAACACAAACGTTAGCCTGAGCTCTTTCTAACCTTGCCTTTTCCTAGGATTTCTCCCTGCAGGACACCTTTGACCTTGCCCCTACTGCTTTCTGCTTTTGAGAGCGCTTTAACCCTTTTATAGGTCTCAGTTATAACTAATAAGACTCACTAGAGCCAGCTGCCAAGGTAGATCAGCAGAATGGCCCTGCAAGACCCTAGAAAAATGTAGTATTTATTTTAATATACCTGATAGCAGGAGTTCTCAATCTTTTCTGGTCCATGAACCACAAAATGACTGAAAAATCATCCTGTGACTCACCATATCCCAAAATCCTACTGGTGCAAAAGATTGTGGGATTTGAATAATGGATGACGTTTTGGTCACTTTGTGTGTCAGATCTAAAAATGTAAGTAAGGTAGGGATTGTGGTGCTGCTGTGGGGTAAAGTGGGACTTCTCCTTGCCTGTACAGGGCTCAGCTCCAGGGCAGAGGAAGCATTGTTCCTATGGACTGTAAAGCCTGCTCCAGCCCTCCATGCAGCACTGTTTCCCTTGTCCTAGAGCAGAATTACATGCAGGGCAGGGAGGGTGGAAGAGATGCTCTGGGATTGGGTGGGAGGGGACAGAGGATAGCAGAAGTAGAGAGAAGAGTAGGGATTGAGCTGCTGTTGGATTTTAAATAGTTCTCAAACAGTATGATGTAACCCACCAGGTGCACTCTTGTTCTCCACTTCTGGATCAGGCTCCTCCAGTTGAGCAGTGCTATAGTATGGCATCTAAATGGTATAGCAGACCAGCTCAGGAAGGGCATTAGTGTGTAGATACAGCATGGAAGAGCAGAATAATGGGGTATCAAGGCTAGTGGCAATGGCAGAGAGGAGGGGACTAAAGATCAATGCAAAGAAAGACAGTCATCTGAGATTTTGCAGGTGGAGGAGAGTGGGGACAGTGTTGATGTGTTTCTTCACTAGCAGCATGAAGTGGTGATACTAAAAGATAGGAAGAATTGCCAGTGCTAGGTTTTTAGTATACAGTTCTTAAACCTAGCTGTCCTTGGACTATTGATGAAAGCCATCAGCTTTCACCAACTTGAATAGGTCTTCCTCGGCTAAAATACCTGTTCCTTCTGGTTGGAAGATAGCTCAGCCTCTGGTAGAGCAACCAGTTCCAGTAACATTGCAGGAAGTTTTTGAGAAAGGGAGTGCCATTATGCTATTACCAATTCAATTCTTTGGTGCTACTGGATGGTGTTTAGCCTAATTTGCTCTTGAATTTATTAATATTACAGCATGTTGCTCTAGGCTATAGAATTGAACTGCTAGGTTATTAAAGTGACCAGGTATGTGGATTATTTTTAATGCAACTTCGAACACTATCAGTACTGTGTAAGCAGTGAGTGAATCCAGTTTCCTAAAATAGATTATTATCCTTTTCCCTTTCACTATAAAACCTTTCAACAGACCTTAGTATTGTTGGAAGAGAGTCAGTTTGGCTGACATGTCATCTGTAGAGTTCCTTGCTTATTCACACACTGAAGTGTTTTTTTCCACAAGGGAGTAGAGGAAGCCTCATTAAACTTTATTTTTTTAACATAAATGTTTTGGCTAGAAATACTACTGATATTTAGAATATTTATTCACATTCCGCTTTTGTCTGTTTATATTGATTTTAAACAGATTTAAAGACAAAGCAGGCTTCCCTGTTGCTCTTTGTACAAATATCACCATTTCCCATGATCATATACTTATTTAAGGTTTTGAGATCTGCTCCATTCCTGTACATAGAACGCCTTTCTCAAATTATTAGGACAAATATTATTAGATGAAATATAGAAGTTATATTTTTGCACATTATGTTGCCACGCTCTTATTTACCTCTCTCCCTCTCCCACCCACCTCGAACCCAGGCTGAATATAGTGCAAATCATCTCTCTTACTTGATATCTGTGATAAATGAGGCAGTGTTACAGCTATTTGTTTGAACTTAAAATGAAGCTGATGTTCTAATACACTGGTCTAAAATGATACTTAAAACTTTCATAGTGCTTTACTTTTTCAAAGTTGTGTACAAACCTTGTCTAAATTAGATAACCCTGTTAAAAAAAAAAAAACCAGTGTCACCAGAAGACTATGATTTAGGCTAGAAACTAATGGACAATCCAAGCTATAATTTAGCAAAACTGACTTTCCCAGGACAGCTTTTTCCCCACATGGAAATACCCTTCTCATGGTTATTATACTTCAAATATTTTAAATTAGTTCCTTGATCCTGAATTCTGCTCTGTATGCTTTGTGTTTCCTTGTTTGGCATGGTCACTGTCTCTGCTTAGCTTATTTTCCATGTTTCTGTAAGAACGGCTTTCTGTAGGCATCTTTCATCTTTGAATAAGAAACCACACACAAAGTAAATAGGATTTTATTGGATTATTGCTAAGGCTAAGATCAAGAATCCTGTTGAAAGTAACAGTTTAAACTGAGAAACAATGTTATTTCTTCTAGTGTCTCTACATTTGGTTCAAGGACGTATTTACAACCTATGGATACTCGTCAGTATTTATACTGCCTAAAACCCAAGCAGGAATTTGCAGAGAAAGCTGGAGTGATTAAAGGTGTAACAGTAATTGGAAAACTAGACATCGTATGGAAAACAAATTTAGGTGAACGGGGAAGGTTGCAGACCAGCCAGCTCCAAAGAATGGTACGTCTTTTACAATCAGAAAATGCATTTTCAAGATAACTGAATGCTAAATTGAATACTTAAACTGTGACAGGAAAAAAGTAGTTCACAGTGCCTGCCTGCTAGCTGAACTTATTCTGAATTCAACAAGTGTCTTTATACTTCACACACATTTTGGAAAACTATGTAGTGTAAATTTTCAGCAAAGACTTGCTCTGTGGAGTGTGAAAAACCATGTTTCCGAAGGTAGCGTAGCTGAACAAAAATGCTGGTTTTCCTGACTTTTGTTGGTGTATGAGAGGCAAAATTCCTTTCAGCTTGCTTGATGTTTTACTTTGCATAGCAACATGTCCATTTTTGAGACATTGAACCACATAACTTAATGGATCATAAATTTAGAATTACAAGAGTAAAGCATTTAACTTACCCAAGTACCAGAGAATGAAGAAAAATTAGTTCCTTGATTGGAGTTTGCCAACATATTGAAGTGCAGTTCTTGTCTCAAAAGGAGTGTCTTTAAATATGGCTCCTCTTTTATCCCACAGATCTGCTCCTTTTGTGCATTTGGACTGATCTGCTCCTTTTGTGCATTTGGACTCATCTGCTTTCTTAAGCAGAACATAATGAACTATTCTAAAGAAAATAGTTTTTATATTTTACTCTTCTTAGCCTTGCAGAGCCAACACTGCAAAAATGAATGAAATCTATTCTTCCTTCTTGTGGCTCATCAACAGTTGCTTACAAGTTCTTATTACAGGGCCAATCGGTCAACTGTGTAACCCCACTGTCTTTACTAGGCATCACAAAGAGTTACATTTGGCTTGTAGCAGCACCTTTATTGATGGTGATGGGTTCTTCCTTTCCCACATACCAACTTGACAATTGCATCCCAGGCTGCACTTCCAGAACTAGCAGTCAGGAAAAAAGTCTCTTTGTAACCAGTTTTATTGCAGTGGTGGTGTAGCTGTCTTGGCCCCAAGATCTGAGAGAGACAAGGTAGATGAGGTAATATCTTCTGTTACTGGCAGGTGTAAGCTTTTGAGGTTCACGGAGCTCTTAAGGTACTTGAAAGCTTTACCTTCCACCACCAGAAGGTGGTCCAATAGAAGATATTACCTCACCTATCTTGTCTCGATGTAAACAGTACGTCTGATATGGAATCAATGAAATGCAGAATTGCCACGCTGAGAATCACTTGGAAATTCATATTGAATTACTGACAGTTCTTTTCCTTTTTACTTGTATGTATGCTTACATCAAGCATCTCTTCCTTCCACCTTCCCACCTCCCCCCAATCCAACTGGAAATGGTTCCCTCTGTAAGCACCTTTCATCTAGTATGCCTGGATTTTGTCGATGTCATCATTATTTTCATCACTAGGACTTCATAGGTATACTGATGAACCTCTAGCCTGCTTGCTTATAACTTCCTGTCCTTTTTGTCAACCAACTCTCCCATCTTCAGCCTACCTTATCACTAATTCCTCTTTCCCCTTTAAAACAGACTTTTCCTATCTACAATCAGAGTTCTTTCATTCTGTCCCCTTCCTCATTGGACGCTTACTTTGGTAATTTGATTATCTCCAGTAGCTTAACTCCAGCTGCTGATGCTTGAAAAGCCAATGGTACTCCTCAGTTTCCTCTTCATTGGGCATATGGAAACCGAAGCTGACTATATAATGAATCTCTAAATTTCAGAAATGGGTTCATTTCTAGTTTGTCATTGTTGTAAAACAGTGGTTCACAGTAGCCCTCTTTCTAATGAGAGCTAGGAGGAGTTTTCTACACTTAGCTATTTCAAAGATATACCTCTACCCCGATATAACGCAACCCGGTATAACACAAATTCGGATATGACATGGTATCTCAGGGATTCACTTTTGGCCGCTTCTCATTCTGGAATGTCTAATTGTTAGCTTCAACGTTAGATATTGCTTTGTGCATGTGATCTCCATCTCTCCTCTGACTCATTAGCTCTATCTGTCCTACAGTCTTAATTCTGTAAGGTGCTGCTAGACCTTAACATTCTACTGCTGAATGGCACTGCTGTTTTTCTTAATCCCTAGTCTTGAGAGAGTCTAGAATACTGTCAGGAACTCAACTGATTTGGGGCTAGCAACTGGATGAACTGGAGTGGACCCAATAAGCCCTCACTAAGTGACTATGCTACCTGATTGGTCAGAAGAACCAACAGATGATCATTAAAGCCCTTAGCAACAGCAGTACAATGGCTTTTCAATGTGTTCCAGACCTGCTTCCTACCTAACCCTTTCTCTACCCCTTGCCTGCTCCACTCCAGCCCTAGACTCTGCCTACCTGTGAACTCTTCATTCCTAATTCCTGGCTCTGACCACTGGCTTGCCTCTTGACCACAACTCACTCTACCCTTCGGTTCTGTTCTGACTCCTGACTCCGATCATTGGCTTGCCTCCTGACCATACCTCCTGCCTTCTGATTCTGCTGTGGCCACTAGGTAGCACTAACTACTCCTTGGTTTGTGACAAATACTATGGCCAAACTACCCTCTCCATTATGAAATGGGATCAGATCCTTTCCATTCTTCCTCACCTTCACTGGATTCCTATCTCCCAATCCAACTGAAAATATGGCCTATTTGGCCCATTTTAACCTGTGTCTCCTGTGTTTGCCTCTTATGTCTCTTCCCCTCAAATCCCATAAGTTAGAGATTGCCATTTTTTATAGCTGCTCTATTGATCTTGAATTCTCTCTTAAGCAACTGTTTCAGCTCTTCAAATGAGTTTAGTACTTCTCTACTCACTTTAGTGTGTTCAAGACAGGCTTTTCTTGCACATCTACGCTTTTAAAAATGAATCATATTTCTCTCCATTATAGCCTGCCAGCAAGTATGTATTCCCCACTCTGTCAATCATTATCTTTTTGCATCACTTCTTTGTAAAGTGTTCTGTGATAATTGCTGAAGGATGCCATATGAAAAGTTACATTTCATACAGGAAAACTTATAATAAACATACCAGCACTATCCTAGTATTTAAGTGCTTCATCTCAATGAGACTCAAAAGAGGGAAGAAAGAAAAAAGGCAGGTGGGAATGGACAGTTAAGGCTTTTGGAAATAGAACATAGAGCTTTTTATCTCGTTTGCTGGCTTGAATTCAAGCTGGTAGTAACCAAAGCCTTTGCCATAAGATGGCTAATCAGTGAGCTATGTAAAATGACTTGAGTCTCAATTCAAATTATAGTGGACATGTGTTGACATCAAATGCCACCCTAGCTGGCAGTTACTAGCAATATTTTTGGCAGTCCTAGTAGAGGTTCTACAGACAAAGGATATAGAGATTGAATTATCGTTTCACCCATAGAATTGATAACTGTCAAGGATGAGATGTATTAGTGGGATAGTGCGGGGGAAACGTATATTTCCATTATCCACACTGTCGCTTGCTTTTGAGCACAAGTAAGATTTTTATCACCCTCTGAGAGTGAAATGTGGCTCACATTCGAAACTTTAATTAAGAAATTGGAAAACACAAAATTCAGATCTTGTTATTTTTCCTATGAGTCTTTCCCCCATCTTAACTTGTGATAAATTTATTTGTTTTTCTTTCTATTTCTTAGGCCGTGTCTACACTATCACTTATGCCAGCAAAACCTTTGTCGCTCAGGGGTATGAAAAAAACAGCCCCAGAACGACATAAGTTTATTGCCAGCGTAAGTGCTCATGTGTACAGTACTATATCCGCAGGAGACGTTCTTCCGCTGACATAGCTACTGCCACTAGTTGAGCTGGTTTTATTATGTTGACAGGAGACCTGTCTCCCATTAGTATAACGTGGCTACACAAGCCCTTTTAGAGCGGCACAGCTGTATTGATACAGTTGTGCTGTTGTAAGCTTGTAAGTGTAGACATGGCCTTAGTTTAAATTTGTTAGACTAGACTAAAAGAAGGTTCAATACAGTACTTGAGCTTTGTTACCAACAACTTGAAAAGCTAACTATTCTTGTACCTCTGCAGGCCCCAGGCTATGGTGATGTAAGACTTTCTTTGGAGACAATACCAGATACTGTAAATCTGGAAGAGCCTTTTGACATTACGTGTAAAATAACAAATTGCAGGTAATATCAATTGGTTTTTGAGCTTTTTTGATCCGGGAAGTTTGGTTTCTTTAGTGCTTGCTGCTAAAGTAAATTTTAAACATGCATCTTTGTAGATATAGATCTATATAGATATATCGCTTCTCGGCTCTATGAGTGTGGTGCAAGTGAAATACCTCATATTGTTACCCTTTGTTGTTTGAAATATATTTATATTAGAGTAAATTAAAGTGATCATAAAGCTATAATTCCACCAAAGGTGATGGTGATACTGCTGGAATGGCTTTGGATGTTGCCAAAATTCTGTGATTGAAGTCTGTGTAACTGCAATCTTGTATATTAATGTGGATACAAGTGTTAAGTTACAAAACATCTTGCGCTATTAGCATAAATATAAGCACTAAGTTAAACTACTTCAACTAATTTCCATAAGAATAAAGGATACCTTCAGTGTCAACTTTAACTGTCACTTACCCTGCAACCCCCCAGAAGCATTGTCTAGATGTTTTTTAAAAAATTAAATCTATCCAAGTCTTGAATATCAAGTTGGCACTTGACATGACTTGTAATAGTCATGCTACAGTAGGATTGTAAAAGTACCTAAAATAATTTAATTCTCAGCTGTAGATGAGGCCAGGAAGTAAAGGAAAGCAATTATTCTGCATTTGCCTCTTTTGGTAGTCTTCTTGTTCTTGTCCCACGTGTAAGTGATATGGTATCCCAGCATGACTACCATCTCACTGTACAATTCTTACATGTTTAAAACCAAGAAAGAAGAAGTGGGACCGCTAAACACGGAGGATGGAGTGGAGGTTAAGGATAATCTAGGCATGGCCCAATAGCTAAACAAATATTTTGCCTCAGTCTTTAATGAGGCTAATGAGGAGTTTAGGGATAATGGTAGGATGACAAATGGGAATGAGGATATGGAGGTAGATATTACCACATCTGAGGTAGAAGCCAAACTCAAACAGCTTAATGGGACTAAATCGGGGGCCCAGATAATCTTCATCCAAGAATATTAAAGGAACTGGCACATGAAATTGCAAGCCCATTAGCAAGAATTTTTAATGAATCTGTAAACTCAAGGGTTGTACCGTATGACTGGAGAATTACTAACGTAGTTCCTATCTTTAAGAAACGGAAAAAAAGTGATCCAGGCAACTCCAGGCTTGTTAGTTTGACATCTGTAGTATGCAAGGTCTTGGAAAAATTTTTGAAAGAGAAAGTAGTTAAGAACATTGAGGTCAGTGGTAATTGGGACAAAATGCAACATGGTTTTACAAAAGGTAGATCGTGCCAAAACAACCTGATCTCCTTCTTTGAGAAGGTACCAGATTTTTTAGACAAAGGAAACGTTCTGGATCTAGTCTACCTCGATTTCATTAAGGCATTTGATACGATTCCACATGGGGAATTATTAGCTAAATTGGAAAAGATGGGGATCAATATGAAAATGGAAAGGTGGATAAGGAACTGGTTAAAGGGGGAGACAACAACGGGTTGTACTGAAAGGTGAACTGTCAGGCTGGAGGGAGGTTACTAGTGGAGTTCCTCGGGGATCGGTTTTGGGACCAATCTTATTTAATCTTTTTATTACTGACCTTGGCACAAAAAGTGGGAGTGTACTAATAAAATTTGTGGATGACACGAAGCTGAGAGGTATTGCCAATACAGAGAAGGACCGGGATGTCATACAGGAAGATCTGGATGACCTTGTAAACTGGAGTAATAGTAATAGGATGAAATTTAATAGTGAAAAGTGCAAGATCATGCATTTAGGGATTAATAACAAGAATTATTGTTATAAGCTGGGAATGCATCAGTTGGAAGTAATGGAGGAGGAGGACCTCAGAATATTGGTTGATCACAGAATGACTATGAGCAGCCAATGTGATATTGCTGTGAAAAAAGCGAATGCGGTCTTGGGATGCATCAGAGGAGGTATTTCCAGTAGAGATAAGGAGGTGTTAGTACCGTTATAGAAGGCACTGGTGAGACCTTATCTGGAATACTGTGTGCAGTTCTGGTCTCCCATGTTTAAGAAGGATGAATTCAAACTGGAACAGGCACAGAGAAGGGCTACTAGGATGATCCGAGGAATGGAAAACCTGTCTTATGAAAGGAGACTCAAAGAGCTTGGCTTGTTTAGCCTAACCAAAAGAAGGCTGAGGGGAGATATGATTGCTCTCTATAAATATATCAGAGGAATAAATACCAGGAAGGGAGAGGAATTCTTTAAGCTCAGTACCAATGTGGATACAAGAACAAATGGTTATAAACTGACCATCAGGAAGTTTAGACTTGAAATTAGATGAAGGTTTCTAACCATCAGAGGAGTGAAGTTCTGGAACAGCCTTCCAAGGGTAGTAGTGGGGGCAAAAGACATATCTGGCTTCAAGACTAAGCTTGATAAGTTTATGGAGGGGATGGTATAATGGGATAGCCTAATTTTGGCAATTAATTGGTCTTTGACTATTAGCGGTAAATATGCCCAATGGCTTGTGATGGGATGTTAGATGGGGTGGGATCTGAGTTACTACAGAGAATTCTTTCCTGGGTGTCTGGCTGGTGAGTCTTACCCACATTCTCAGGGTTTAGCTGATTGCCATATTTGGGTCGGGAAGGAATTTTCCTCCAGGGCAGATTGGCAGAGGCCCTGGAGGTTTTTTGCCGCCTTCTGCAGCGTGGGGCATGGGTCATTTGCTGGAAGATTCTCTGCATCTTGAAGTCTTTAAACCATGATTTGAGGACTTCAATGGCTCAGACACCGGTTTGATACAGGAGTGGATGGGTGAGATTCTGTGGCCTGCGTTGTGCAGGAGGTCAGACTAGATGATCATAATGGTCCCTTCTGACCTTAAAATCTATGATTCTATGAAAACAAATTAATATGTAACTGAGTAACTTTTGAGACTTAGTGGCTTGTAATAGATCATCCTAACTTCAGTAATAAACCATTCATATCAGGAGTTTCTAATGAGTGCTCTCAGAATCATCAAGCTATTGTACTTCTGCAGTCTTTCTTGAATGGTAAAGAACTAGTTTTTTTCCTTATTGTTTGCTTTCATCTAGCAGTGAAAGAACTATGGATCTGGTTTTGGAAATGTGCAATACTAATTCCATCCACTGGTGTGGAGTTTCAGCAAGACAGCTTGGAAAGCTACACCCCAGTTCATCCCTCCATCTTGCACTTACACTATTGTCTTCAGTACAGGGACTACAAGTAAGAGACAACATAACATAACTATGATATATGGGCTATTTTATGGTCACAGTAGTGCAAAACTTATTCTCATCTACTTACTAAAATTTGTACACATCTTTTTCCCATTAGAGTGTGTCTGGCTTAAGACTAATGGACACGTTTTTGAAGAGAACATACGAATATGATGATATTGCACAAGTCTGTGTAATTTCTTCAAAAGTAAAAGAAGAACATTGAAGAAAAATCCTTTTAACATTTCCCCTGGGGTTTTTTGGACCAACTTCCTAAATTTTACATCTGACTGATGGCAAAATCATGTTTAAAACATCTGCAAACAATATAAATATGTTTATTTATTTGTGTCTTCTGTGAGTATTTTTGGAATGTTTTAAAAATGTTTTAAAGAGATAACTACACATATTTTATCTATTATTTGAAAGTAAAATCTTTAAAGTCTGAAAATGCAGCTGTCAGGATTTCTTGCACTATTGTATTGAATATGCAGCCATCATAAGAAGGAAGTTATTATCCACTTCACCATTGGCTTTAAAGGGGTGCCCATTGTGGCACTGATTGCAGAGCTGCGTTAACGTGGAGGGACTAACCTCTAATGGCAAGGTTTGGTTTGTTTTTTTTTTATTAGAATTCAGTTCTCATTTTCACCCTTCTGTCAGGGACTTGAGGATTTGGACTTGAACTCCACCATGCAAGCATCCCACGGCTCCAATCTCTTTCCCAGATTCCCTGCTCACTACTGTGATGCTCCCCCTGGGTACCCAGGATTGTGAGGCACCTCTTCACTACCTGCCCTTAGCAAGTAGCAGTTTTGTCTACTGCCTGCCGTAACTCAGCTCCTTGAAACCAACACCTCCTGTCACACACAAGCACTCTGCACACCTCCCCTCTCTGTGCAGGATAGTGATAGACACACACCAACCTGAATCCTTAGAGAGCTCCCTGCAACATCCTCCGGCCCCTGTCACTGAATACTCTTGGCAATTACCTGATACACAATTAGAATGAATTGTTGGGTGGGGGGGGTCCGTATTTTTTGTAATAGATTTGTGAAAACATTTTTTGTATTCACACAGTAAACGTATTTTTCCCCATGGCCTTATGTAGGTTGATAATTTCACGCTTACCCAAAGTGGCCGGTTCCTACTTCCAAGTTATTTTCAAGACTATTACTAAATAAAGAAAAGTCCTTCTCTCTGGCTTTTCACACTTTCCCTCAGGGTTATCACACAGCAATCTTGCCTAGTTTGAAATGTTTATTTTAGACTTTCCAATATTATCATCTTTTTTTTTTTTTCCCTTTAGTGTAGAGGGTTTTTTTAAATATATTGGATGGATCATGACCAGATTACTAAATTGAGAGCGAGTGGTACTGGCCAAGCTAAACTTTTTCTTTCAGAGCTGTTTTAATCAATATATGCTTGATTGATAGCTTACTCCTAAAGTAGCTAAATTGCCATGTATGCATGAACAGCACAGCCTATCTTCACTCTGCATGTTGTACTCCTGGGGGAATTCTGCACCAAAAAAAATTAAGAATTCCGCGCACAATATTTTAAAATTCCCCCCAATAAATAATCAACATGCATCTATCAGTTGAGCAAAAGCTAAAGAATAGCAGCTACAGAAATAACCTTATGTTCCTTCTAAACTTCAGCTAGTTAGAGGGCAACGTGGCCTCACATAATCCACAGAGTTCAATGGAGTAATAAGAGAAACAAAAACTACTGCCCCCACCTCCCCAAAAAAATAGAACCTAAGTACCTTCAAATTGATCTGTCACAAGTTTAAGGAGATGTAACTATATGGCTACCCTCTCCCTTCAAGAAAAACCCAAAATTGCATTTTAGCAACAGAAAATGCTTAAGTTTGGTGCTGTGTGCTGAAGTACAACTTTAGTTGTATTTTTCAAGAGGGACATCAAACAGATGAAAATAAAACATTTCCACACAAACCTGTTTTTTTGAAATTCATATCTTTTAAGTGTGTGAATAAAGTAAACTCTTCATTTTACAAGATATTTCCCCCTTTTCCACTGCTTACCACATGAATTTGCTGCTGCACCAGTAATGATAGAAAACCAAACAAATTTTAAATGCATAATTATTTATTTAGTTCACTGATAAACTGCAGTTAGTCTAAAATGAAAGCAATATTTGTTTAGATCATGGGTTTATCAGTCTTATCAGTCTGAATTTTTTTCAAAGTTCAAAGTACCCAAGCTCTCTCTTCAACCACTGATTAAAACAAGTCATGACATTGTGAACAATGTAGCCTGTAGAGTGGCAAAATACATTTTAGCGTAAATGAAAACTCTCCCTGGACTTAAATAGAAAGAGTAATTAATGACAGCTACTGTCCATTAGGGAATTTCTATTTTTTTATTAAGCTATAAAGTCCCATCTGCTCAGATGCAAAATATAATAGGCAGTTACAAGTTTTCTATTGTGTCAATTGTGGCATGTTCCTGCATTAGGTAATGCCATCAAAAATCTAAAAACAAGCATTCTTGTTACAGATACTGGAATAAGACTCACATTCTTAACAGTGTGGTATGTGAAATGGAAGTTACGACTTCTAATAAGCATGGTTCCAAGAGTACAGTTCATAGCATTAGTGATAACTACTCCAGAGCACTTTATGACAGGGCTGGCTCTACCAGAACACAGACATCTGCAGAATACTCAGTAGCTGCATGTACATATAACTTACAAGCAGAAAGAGTGGCTGTTTTGAACCCCTACAGCCAACCTTTGTTTATATAATTGTTATACAGAAGAGTATAGTTTAGGATTATTATACTTAATCATTAAAGACACTCAGCTACAAAAGACATTTTAGTAGGAGAGGGTAAGAGAAAACTAAAATATTAAGTGAAGATTGTCACAACACAAGGGTAAATATACTGGGTCACACATCCTTAGCTTCTGTAAAGCCCCACTGTTGTTTTATGTTTGTTTTGTTTCCTTTATTAAATTTAGTGCAAAAAATCTGGAATTGACCTTGGAGTTGCTGAAAATGTGGAAGGGTAAAGTATAGCGGAGAATACACTGTGTAAATGGTCTGTTTAAAGAGTGCATTATGGAAAAAATCTGCCAAATGATTTCTGCATATGTAGATTCCTAATGTAACTATATTGTTTGGGGCTTAATCATTTATCAGTTTTTTTTATAAAAAGCAATAATCTTTCTTTTTTTTGTAAAAACAATAATCTGCCTGAAGGCAAATATTAGTTACCTGAACTACAACTGAAAAAAGTACATACATAAGTTAGTCCCCCCCCGCCTCCCCCCCAAGGCAGACACAGCCAGTGTAAACACTTCTTTCCATGTGGTCAGCCAATAAAACAGAATAGCACTGATTCAATTTAGAGCTTAGGGGTGTTTGCCTAATGTCTCCAATGCACCCCAGAGTACATTAATGAGCATGCAGTGCAATTATAAATAGCAGTCTTTTTAGAAAAAATCAAGCTAATAATCTAATGCCATGTAAGAGTTATTAATGAATAAAATATAAAGTGTCTTATGCAATGGATGTTAGTCTGATTTTCATGTCTGTAAATTTCCCCCCGTGCAATATATACAGCCTGACAAAATTGGGAATTTTTACCCTCCCATTACCAAATTCAGAAAGGTGCTTCTGCCTTAGTTCCAAATTCTGCTCTCGCTTACATTCTGCACAATGTCTTCTCTCTAGCACTTAGCGAAGACACTACATGTGCGAGAGAGCTTCCCCTGTCAGCACAGGCATTCCACCTTCCTGAGAAGCGGTAGCTATGTAAATCTAGTGCTGTCTACCCCAGAGGTTAGGTCGGTATAAGTGCATTGCTCAGGAGTATGGATTTTCACAGCCCTGAGTGATGTAGTTATACTGACAAAAGTTAGTATAGACCAGTGTTTCACAACCTCTTTGATACCAGGGACCAGCTTGCTGCCTTCCTAAACTGTGGCAGGGAGATCTCCGGGACTGGCGCAGGTTCCTGGACCAGTTGTTGAGAAACACTGGAATAGACCAAGCCTAAGTGTATCCAGCAGCAGTAGATGGCATGAACAGCAAACAAGGGAAACAGGTTACAAAAATATTAAAAAAGAAAAAATACGGAAAAGCAAGGAGGTCTGAAAGTGTCAGGAGAGCTGGGAAGAGGAACACAAACTGGAAGAACTATTTCATGGCCCTTTCACCATTATCACTTATTTAAAATATACAAGTTACATAATTAAACTTCAAAAATCCTTAACTGTGTTTTTTTCCCCTAAGCCAGTGATTTACCACACTGTGGTACATATTGATTTATTTGTTCGAATTACCTAAGTTTTCAGTGCTAATGACTTGTGCAGGTATGTGACCAGTTTAACTAATCACAGTTAAGAATTCTTAAACTCATGTTGTATACTGTATACACACAAGAATGAAGCACAACCTTCCATGCCTATGCTATTAGTGCCATAATGGAGACCTCCAGGGCTACTAAGATGATTAGGGACATATATAGCAGTAGAAATTCCTCTTTCCTTCTCCCTTGGCCTGATCTCTTCCTCTGATTGCTGCACATCTTCCTCCTAGCACAGTTTTATCATCCTCTCTGTACGTGCAACTCTTAATCATCCCTAGGCTCTACTACCCACCTTCTTCCCACCAGGTAAAGTTGAAAGGCATGTGATGCTGATAGCAAAAGCCTCTCAACCAACCCTAGGCCAGGGACTCTGTGCTACAAAGTCACAGGACTGACCCTCCAGCACATGTTTTAAATTCACATTGCACTCCATCACCCCCATAGGCTCATCACAAGAAGCAGAGTGCTGGTCAGATCTATTGATTCATAGCAGATCTGGTAAGAAGCAGAGCCATGCAAACCTTCGCTACTGAACAATAGGCCTTTTACAATGTAATTTTTAAAACTAAATTTCTATGCAGGCATACCAGCACCCATTAAAGCATTAGACTCACTTCCCCCCGCAGCAGCCCTGTAGATCGCTCCAATGCACAGCCTTGGTGCATAGTAAGTAGTCTCTCTTTAAAAGAGATGGCAAGTTTTAACATCCATTAATAGATAGTGTTCATTAATTTGAAAAGCCTAAACATGATCATTTTTATATACGGGAATTTAATAAGTCAATGTATTTAATATATATATATTAATTTATAAAGGATTCACTATATATACATATGTTCAAACGTGTGTGCAACAGATCTGCTTAACAGATTTATTCTTGTTTAACAAACAGACACAAAGGACTTTCTGTTTCATGTCCAAGCAGAATAGTTACAATGATGCATTTGCTACTAGCTACTGTGTGCATTTTGGGATTATATACCATTCACATTTCTAGTTCTACAACCACATGCCTCCTTTAAATCAGGAATGCTCTTCAGTGCTGCCACTGAAAGATCTGCTCCGGACATGATTTCTCAGTTGTTCTATGAGCTCTGGATTCTGCTGTTGTATCTGTTGTGCAAATTGCTGTCCCCTGTGTTAAACAGTTTTTTGTAAATCAACAAGTGAAAAATAACTGGCATGCAGCACTCATCAGAAAACATCAAGTTTTATGATAGCTGAAGCTATGTTATGTAAATAAAGGCAAAAGCAAGCATGACTAGGATGATCTGTATTAACATGATAATCATGGTGTTATAGCTTTTCCTATTTGAATTCTGTTCTGATGATAGATGGAGATGTGTCCATGTTGAGTCTTTAGATCCATCAGCTGCCTTTGATGAGAACTATTGTTGACTCACCTGCAGACACTAACATTAGTAAATAAAGCTGCTCTTGCATGACTCTGCTCCTTTCCTTCCAAAAGATGCCAGTAGGCAATTTGGGTCAATTGCTCTTCTAGCCTAAAGACAATCTGATGTGGAGTTTTAGAGATGTATTCTGCTACCCATTTTGTGCATGTGTAGGTGAGGTGATTGGGAGAATGTGAGGTAACATAGGCTCCATTATGCTGATAATAACCAGCTCCACAAGTGGACTTCACTTCACCCAAAGAGTCTCTGATCTGCATTTATGTGGTGACTAGCCAGGATTGTGGCTTGTATTGAGCTAACTGGCTGAAATTAACCTCAGATGAGACAACTGAAATACTTGATCACTAGGAAAAACAACTGGAAGAACTCTGTTACTCCAGGAATAAGCTCTTGAGAGAATTTTGTCCAAGTAGCAGTAGCTATCAATACTGCTTTAATTTGATGTGCACTGGGCAGGAAGGCTGCCATTTTGGGGGTGGGGAGGGAATGGGTCCTTGCCAAAGTGATCCGCACTTTTGTTGCCAATAATGTGAACTATTAAAATGGTCCTGGCTACTGTAGAAACCACCTCTCTCCTCATGTGGTGTTGCTTGAAGCAGCAGCCCCTCCCAGTTTAAATGGGAGGAAGCTGGTGTGGCAGGATATTTTCAGCCTTGCATCCTCACTGCAGCCCTAGGTCTGACAGAGATTGAGTTTGCTGAATTTCAGATCACTCCACAAGACCTATTTATTCTCACAGCCTTTCCTCAAGTGGGTAAGCTGAATATGGCTTGAGGGAACAGGACTTTAGCTGCAGGGAACTGAGAAGTTTTTGGAGGAGGCTGGTCCAATGCAATTTGGAAGAAAAATGTACAAGCACCTAAAAATTTAAACAGGCACTTTTAATGAGCCGAGTCTAAAAAGCAAATAATACATGAGCACCAGAAAGTGAAAGTGAGCTGTCAGTTTGCTTGTTCAAACTGAATGAATGAAGTGTACAAAGTAAGTAAACAGAATAATGAAGAGTAAGATGTAAAGTTTAATCATCTAAGGTTATCAGAAATACAAAGGCTAAAAATCAGCTTGGCACTGTCTCTTTTAAACGGCAGCTTAGTGCTGCTTCTACAAATGTTAGGTAGTTAAAATAGTATGTAAATCTTCACAACACTTACGCATGTATGAGGCTTGACAGATCAGTTAGGCCACCAACACCTGCAGCAGGGCCACCAATGGCATTGGACATCATCCCCGACATTCTAGAACAGTTAACACAGCATTGGTATTGTGGTGGTATTATCTTAAGTCAGTGGGTTTGAAATGTTTATACTGGTGACTCCTTTCACATAGCAAACTTCAGAGTGCAACCCCCCCTTATAAATTAAGAACACTTTTTTATATATTTAACACCATTATAAATGCTGGAGGCAAAGCGGGGTTTGGGGTGGAGGTTGAGAGCTCGCGACCCTCATATAATAACCTCATGTCCCCCTGAGGGGTCCCGACTCCCAGTTTGAGAACCCCATCTTAAGTGACAAACTGCAATTCTTTGCTGGGTTACTAGGAAGAGTACTAGTTATTAAGTGAGCGGTAGGGGAAACTAAACTGTGGTAGATCTAGTTACAAAAAGAGTACAGCTGTAAAGGCAATAATAATAAGAACACAATACAAATTTTAGTAATCTATTGCCATTTGCTTTTGATTTGCTAGCCCACTCAGACACCACTGGCATCTTTTTTCACTGATACTCCATGTTAATACTTACAGTTGTTGAACTTGAGGATTCTGCATTAAACTTGCTGCCTACAATAGGTAAGATGTATTGCAAGTCAGAATGCAGTCATATATTTAGTTATCATTGTGGGAGACATGAGAAGCACAATATATATCTTGTATTACAATACACAAGCTAAGTTAATGACTCTAGAGACATATGATCCTCAACAAACTCACTCATTAAAGTAATGTATTTCAAGGACATGAAGATAATATAAATCATTATACTCTACACCATGAATATTAGTTACAATGTACTATTGCTGTTCAGGGTAATCAACCATAAAAAGGAGGAAGTCTGTGAATCTCTAGAGCTACTCTGACCCAATGCCCTGGGAATTAGACATTAAAATGTGTCAGATATTTGGGCAATCATCTTAATGGTTTAAAAAAACAGCTTTGAATTATATATTGCTTAATATTAAGCTTCCATCATTCCAACTGGAGTCTTATCTAATGTTTTCCTCTAGATAATGATATATGCAAGGATAACAAATTAAAAGCTTTCTACGTGATAAAGCCTACCCTTGGGAATCTGAGAAGGCTTCAAGTATCAGAGGGGTAGCCGTGTTAGTCTGAATCTGTAAAAAGCAACAGAGGGTCCTGTGGCACCTTTGAGACTAACAGAAGTACTGGGAGCATAAGCTTTCGTGGGTCAGAACCTCACTTCTTCAGATGCAAGGTTCTGAGAAGGCTTATGGATTCTAGGCTGTGAGGAGGGAACAGTTAGTCTTGGGGCCGCTGGGGGTGGTGGTTATTATATTGGGTAAAAATATCTAAGCAGTCGCAGGGATAGTCTTCTGTGTATGGAATTGTTTACATGTTTGTATTGTATTTCTGTAGAAGTTCCCAAAGCAACTGAAATCTGAAATAAATACATAAAAAGACCCAATAAGCACATTTGCTGTATATAAAATGCTCAGCACATTCACTTACTCATTGATCTTATCTATTCAACTAAATAAAAATACTTGACACTTTTCTTCTTAAAACAGGTTTATTAACTAATTTATCCTCACAACACTTCTCCAAGGTAAATTAGTCATATCGTCTCCATTTTACAGTTGGGAAATGACAGAAAACCAAATTTGTTGCAAATCCTTGATGTCAATGAAGTCACATTCGCTTATATCAGCAGTGAATTTGGTCCAGGAGATTAAAGGCCTGAAACTTGAGCCACAAGTAACTTGTTTAAGGCTAGACAGTGGTAAAAATCAGAAAGAGAACTCAGGAGTTCTTGGCTCTCAGCTCTGGGTTCAAGTTACTTGACTGATCAGGCAACCTCTGGAAACAATACAAAAAATCCATTTAATGTAGTTAGCTACAGACAGAAGAGAAGATTTTCTACTCAAAACAGATGGAGTTCCTGTGCAACTTAATAAACTAAGCTGTGTAGAAAATTCACTCTACTCCTTCCTCACAGACCATTTCTACCCTACAATTTCAATAGGTGACCAGACCTATTGGCCTCTCTTTTAGGTTAGGAGCTATTGCATGCTGTGGGGCTACGTACTCCAAAGTTTACTGTGTACCCTTTAGCACACAGATGTTAAGTTTGATGTGTTGTGGTCTGCTTTGGACAAGAAAGGCTCCCAGTAATGCTGCGATCCACCAGTGAAATTCTTTAAGAACTCGGAAGAATACAACAGGATTCTTGCACGACTCAGAGATGAATATATGAAATTTAGTCTCCTGAACTATGCTCCCAAATTAATTAAAATCAGTTTGGATAACAGCACTGTGTGGAGTGAAGGTTTATTGAAGGAACATAAACAAAAGGTAATGAAAAACAACAAACTACAGCACTGTGTCAAGATGTCACTTTTCAGTGTTCTGTCTGTTCTGGTCCTCAATGAAAGAAGGACGTAACAGCAGATTAATTAACTTACCAATTGATAATATGTTGAGAGGGTCTTGAACAAAAGTGAATATACAGAAAAAATATGAAAGGATCTAGGTCCAGATCCACAAATGGACTTAAGTGCATAAGTCCCAGTTTTAGGCAACACTGCAGTTCACACAACCTCCACTTTGTTGTTGCCTAATGCTATAGGTAGTTACAGTCACTAGGTGCCTATGTTTCCACTGTGAAAGTTCCCTAGGCACCTAAATTTCTATGTTTGGGCATGTGCAGGCCTGTCCCACGCCTAAACCTCAGCAGGATCTACAAACCAGGGGTGTTTGCTCACCAATCTTCCCTGCCGGGCCCAATCTGGTAAGTGTCCTTAAAGCATGCCCACTGGAACAGGCCTCATTCAAAATGGAGGAGGAAGAGGTGGTGCCTTAAACAGCGGGCTATGGGATATTCTGGTGTGGATCTCTCTCAGTCTCTCTTGTTGAAGTTTTCCAACTTTGGATAAATAACTAGAGTCACTGGAGCAGGGGGACTGGCTCCTAGGTCTCCCATCTTGTGGACAGGTATCCTTGCCACCAAGCTATAGAGTCATTCTCACAGTTTCTCTGCATAGATGCTGGAACAATTTTTATAATAGGGGTGCTGAAAGCCATTAAACAAAACTGTAAACCCTGTATATGATGGAAATCACTTTAAACCAGTGGGTGCTGCCACACCCACAGCACCCCTAGTTCCAGCACCTAGGTCTCTCTGTGGCCCTCTGACTATTTATCCAGATTGAGAACAACCCACATCAAAATATCCCATAACCCAGTGGTTAAAGCACTTTCCTGAGAGGTGGAGGACCACTATTCAAATCCTCTCTCCCCATCAGGCAGAAGGAGGAATTTAACCTAGATCTCCAACATCCCCCATGAGTGCTTTAACCACTGAGCTAAAAGTTATAAGTTGGATACTATGACTATCCCCATTTTGTGTGGAAAGAGGCATACACCTAATTCATTCTCACAAGAAATGGCTCAGGCACTGTCAGAGGGTAGCTGGCCCTGAATAGGATTCAGGAGCTGAGCCTATCTCTGACAAGCTCCACCAGGGGAAATGAGGTAACTCAGGTGAACCTGGGGCTAATTAACTCACTGAGTAATTGGTAGGCAGTTAATTAGGAAAGGAAGCACCAGGCATGATAAAAGGAAGCTACTCCCAATAGACACTACTAAGGAACAGAGGCTCTTAGGGAGAAAAGCAGAACAAGGAAGCTTCCAATGTGAGATGTTTTTTCATGGGGTAGCCATTAAGGGAGCTTACTAGGAAAGGAAACTAAGTACCTGTAAGAATGCTCTTAGGTGGGAGATGCTCTGAAAGGAAGGCGTGCCAAGTCTCAGCAGAACCTGGTTCTCATGGAAGGATTTAATCAAGTAGCAAAAGCCCCAGATTAGAAGAATTGTATGTTGGGAGACCCTTTCTCAGAACATCTGGGGATCTTGACCCAAGAGAAGAGATCCTTCCTCTGAAGATAAGAGTCCCTGGTTCAAGAAGAGGTTTCTGGGTCAAGAGGTCTCACTGATAAGGGACATGAACATAAATGGGATTGATGGACTAAGGTTAATTCAGCCCCCTCCCCCTCTAGCTGCAGACTTTGGGGTAGAGGCCTGCATATCATTCTGCCTTTGGGTTAAATAAACTACAGCCTTGAGGGGGCACTGTTCAATATACATAAGATTTGTTGGACTTATGGAGACCCCAATGGGAGAAATTCAGACAGATGTAATTGCACTGTTGTGCTAGGCTGCCTGGGAGTGTGCCATGGTGAGGGCCCCTCCCCATGAGATCCCTAAGTCCTCTGATTCCAGGAGAGGGGGGTTCTCTGCTGTTAATGGCAAGTGAAGTTAGGCACCTCCTTGCAATCTGGATTTATGCGCCTCTCTCTATGGGATGGGCTTAGAACATACCCCTCTCATCAGCATCTGTTATTAGCTAGCTTAGGTGGCTCTCCACCTAGCTTGCTGGCTTTTGTGGGTGGCATTTTAAGGCAGTCTCTCCCCTTTCTTTGTATAGGGCTTTATGGATCCTATTACTGTTCCACTGATTTTTTTTTTTTTTCTAGGCACCTAAGAGTTAGGGATTGTAATGCCTAAATCCCTTTGTGGATCTGGGCCCTAGTGTTTATAAGTATGGGTAGGAAATAACCAAATGAGGATTTGGGGGGGGGGGGGATGCAAACTCTTTTTTGCCTGATAGACAGTACTAATTGGAAACACAGATACTCAAAACAAATAAGGAACCTGAAAAGCAGTAATAAAGAGATATTAGATGCAAGTTAGTAATGTGATATGGCAGCAAAATAGAACAAATGTAATTTTGAGCACTGCCCTGCCCCACCCACCCACAAGTATGTCATGAGAGAGAGTAACAGTCTCTCTCTAGTGCTCTGTAACTGCATCTGGAATACTACATTCAATTCTGGACATGAGTAGAAAAAAAGAAACTGGACAGTTTGGAGAAAAGCAACAAAAATTATTAATCTGAAGGGAAAGGTTAAAAAAAGTTCTAAATGTGACTGGTATAGCTGAGCAATGACTAAACCACAAGCATGCAAATGTAAGCACCAATGAGGGAAAAGATTTGTTTACTAAAAGGGAGTATAAATAGTACTAATGGAATGAAAGAGAAAATTTAGACCAAATAACAGGAAAACTTCCTGACAGCCAGAGGCAGATTATGGTTTTGGGTGGCCCCCTCCCTCTCCCTCCGGTGCCCCTGCCGGGGAGCAGGTCAGGGCGCAGGGATACGTGCGTGCATGTGCACAGGCGCACAATCCTTCCATTCACCGGGGGCAGATATGAGGGTGTGTGGCAGTCAGCAGCTGGTGAAACACCTCAGGCATCTCTTCTAGGAGAAGAGTTGTTTTCTCCAAAGATGACTTTAAGGCCCACTGTGAAGGAAAACTCCCAATCATCAGAGGCGCACTCCCACCAGGACTGGAATTTGCACATTGCAAGGTCTTGGAGACGTCCACAGGGATTCACCAGTCTCTAGTTCCACACAAGCAGCTTTTTGCACTCATGTAGTTGTTTCATTACAGCTGACTTGCACTTTATTTTCAAACAAATCCAAGAAGCTTCTGGGAACCCAACTCATCTCACTTTATCACTGGTCAAAACAGAGCAAACTTTCACCACGGTATTTTGGAAAACTTCCAGTGTGAAGAGCACTCCTGAGGCAATTAAAGCTCAGCAGTTTATCCCTCAGCGTATCATGCACTCTGTCATGAATTTCCTTGGATTGAGGTTGACTCAGTGCTTGTCTCTGCAGGGAAACTGACAGGTAGAACTATAGCTAAGCCTGTATAACTTCCTGTGTGCGCACTCCATTCTGATATAATTCTCTGCTTCTGGTGCATCCCCATACAAGCAAGCCCTAAAATGGCATTAATGGGTGATTGGCTTTGCTTTTTGTTCTTGCACCTCTGCAGTAAACTAGGCTCAGCAACCGGCTTCAGTGCCTGGGTGAATGTTAAAATTCTCTTTCCATGCTAAGAGTGACTGAAGATGAGGTTTTTCCTTCACCTCTCATGAGTGAATAGACTCACATAGTTTCTCTTAAGTTGCATGGGGAATGCGGAATATCCTGCAGTTTTGGGATTTATCTTTCTGGAAAACTCCAGTGTTTAGTTAATAAATAAATATAATGGAATATAATTTATATAACTTGTTTAGCTGACTACAGTATTTACTACTGGATATTGGATACTACTGTATTAGATATTATGGTGAAGGCTCATAAGTAGTGATTAAAAAACAGAGATTAAAAATATTTACTACATAAAAATATACTCTCCCACCAAACCTGCTAGGGAGCGGGGTCGGAGTGCGGGGGCTTGCCCCACTCCACTCAGTGCTCCTATCGGGGAGCAGGGGCTTGCTCCGCTCCTCAGCAAGAGTGCTGGGTAGGGGGGCAGAGCGGGTCAGCGTGCCTATTTTTCTGGGGCTCCGATTGGCCGGGGCCCGTGGGCACAGGCCCCGTTGGCCCAGTGGCTAATCCGCCACTGCTGATGGCAAAATCTGTTATGCTTTGGAATAGTCTCACCCTGGAAACTATGAAAACCCCATTGCTTGACATAAGACTGGACAAAGCATTTAAAATGTAATGTAGGGAGCAATCTCGTAATGGTATGTGTGACGGTGCCACCCATAAGGCTTTATGGAAATATGCTTATGAATGTGTATTTAACATAACTAGAATGTGATTTATGCTACATATACCAGGTAACCTCTCTCTGTAAAGGTCATGATCTACTGAATCTATTAATCCTATCTGTATGCATGTATCATTTTTGTATTCGAAGTTATGAATATTGGCTACATACTTGTTTGATTCTAAGTAGGCTGTAGTGAAGCAGTTGGTCAGCTTCCTGAGAAAAGACTAGTCTCAGTAAGTGCCTATCAAGAAACACTTAAGCCAACTATGAACTTGGAGACACCAATCCACATCTGGACTTCCCCAGGAATGTGGCTTGGCTGGTAAGGAACTTGGTCATGCATAGACATGAGACTTGCCCAGGTGACTCCCAAACTACATTTTGTAGCTGGACTTTGCATAGGAGAGAAGAGGGGTTCTCCACCCACAAGAGAAAGTATATTTAAGCCCGGGGGAGACCCCTCCATTTTGTCTTCAGCTGGCTAAAGAGAGAGCCTCTCCACCCCCAAAGATACCTGAAAGAAACTGGAACAAAGGACAGTGGCTGCAAGGGATGTGAGTAATTGCTGGGCCCAGACTAAAAGGAGATTAGTCTGTAAAAGGAAACATTCTGGAACAGGTGAGGATCTTATCTGTATTCAGTTTCTTACTGTATTAGACATAGACTGGCATGTTTTGTTTTATTTTACTTGGTAAATTTAATTTTGTTCTGTCACTACTTGGAACCACTTAAATCCTACTTTCTGTATTTAATAAAATCACTTTTTATTTATTAACTCAGAGTATGTGTTAATACCTGGGTGGGCAAACAGCTATGCATATCTCTCTGTTGTAGAGGGCAAAAAAATAAGTTTACCCTGCATAAGCTTTACACAGGGTAAAATGGATTTATTTGGGTTTAGACCCCATTGGGAGTTGGGCATCTGAGTGTTAAAGACAAGAACACGTCTGTTAGGGGACGTGGTTCAGACCTGGGTCTGGGTTTGCAACAGGCTAGCAAGTCTTACTCAAACCAGGAAGGGCACTGAAGTCATAAGCTGATGGGGCAGGAAAGCAGGGGCAGAAATAGTCTTGGCACATCAGTTGGCAGCTCCCAAGGGGGGTTCTGTGATCTAACCCATCACAGTGGCGTAGTCAAGCAGGATCCTGTGCATAGCTGATTGCTTTGAGATACTTGTAGTGATTTTAAGTGTGGTGGCTGGAGAACAAAGTGGTTACTGGTTTGTTATTTTCTGTTTGCTTATTTTGGGCAAGGGAAGTAGGGACAGAAAAGGAAGCAAAATAAAGTCTGAACACTGGGCAGTGGGAAAGTCTCTTAATTATGAATCCCCTGAGCTGAGTGCATCCCAGTTTCAGTGAACTGCAGAGGGGGTGTGGCCCAGCACAAGAAAGCAGGAAAATGACTACCAGTGAAACAGCTAGCAAACTAGATCTGGCTAGAATAAACAAGAAAGAAAATGAATATAAAAGTCTGATGGGGAGAGAGAGGAGGCTGCCACAAGTGGGCTATAGAGGCAGAAAAAGCCAGGGAAGAGGCTGCCCATGAGAGAGCTATGGAGGCCCAGAAGCATGAACCGGCTGTTATGGAGTTGAAGAGACAAAACCCTTCACGTGCTGGCTCCACTTCCCCAAAAATCCACAAATGGGAGCGACTATATCCACAGTATGATGAATCCAGCAATATTGCTGAATATTTCATCATCTTTGAGAGACTGCGCACCCTCCATGCAATCCCTAAAGACCAAAAGATGACCACACTGATAGCAAAATTGACTGCCAGAGCTCTGGACATATTCAATAAGATGCCTATTGATGATGCTTCAAGCTATGGTAAATTTAAGGAACTGGTTTTGAAAGTTTCAGGTTACACCTGAAACCTACAGGGTTAAATTCAGGAGTCTTAAGAGGGGATCTGGATTGAGTAATGTGGCTTATGCAAATTAAATGAAAGATTTGGTAGATAAGTGGGTGAGGGGGAAAGGCATTACAAGCTTTGAAGGGATGTGTGATCTGGTTACTCAGGAACAATTCCTGGATAGGTGCAGTGATGTAAAACAGTATTTGTGGGACAAAAAGGTAAATGCAGTTGGTGAATTAGCTGGGTATGCAGACTCTTTAATTGCAGTCTGTGCTTGCACATAACATAAACCACTGGCAGAGGGGTACAGGGTTGGTGGGAATCAGAATCACCATTTTACCCCGGGGAAAAAGGCTGGGTGTTCACCTCCCCATTCCCCTGTTACTCGTCCCAAATTTCCTGCACAAGCAGGGGATCCCAGAAGGTGCTTTCACTGCAATTCCCCAGAGCACCTGAGAAACAGCTGTCCCAAATTAAAGGAGAGTAAACCTCCCTTGTCCCATGTTAGCTCAGTTGCCCTCAGCCCTGAGGCCCCAGAGGGCACTCCTACCTTTTATCACACCAGCTTGGTGGACATGGGGCCTAGTGAAGTGGATAGAGAACACATCAAGGTTGTCAAGATTGATGGCATGGAGTGTTTGGGGTGTAGGGACACAGCGGCTCAATTCTCTCTGGTTCGACCACATGTGGTTCCAGATGCTAGTGTTTTGACGGGGTGTGACAATAGGGTGTGACAAGTTGGGGATCTGTCTGAAAGTTCCTCTTGATATGAGTATGACTGGAAAATCTACTGTCATGAATGTGTATTCACAATACTCTACTAGCCTGAAAAGATGTTTAAGGCCAGGTCTACACTACAAAATTAAGTCATCCTAATTTATAAAGCCATACAGCCTCTGCACTAATTACATTGCTTGTGGGTGTCTACACTTTGCTACTTGTGTCAGTGGTGTGCATCCTCACCAGCTGCTCTTGTACTTATTATTCTGTCAGTTTGAGATGGTTCCTGAAAGCCAGTAACAGTCAACATAAGCAACGCAGTATCTACACTGACACTGCATCAACCCAACTACATCAACCTTGACTCTTAACCACTTGTGGAGGTAGAGTAAAGTCAGCATAGCTGGGCAGTTACACAGGGGTAAGCTGCCTTGCATCGATCTAACTCTAGAGTAGCCCTAGCCGCACCGCCCGGCGGGAATGGCCCCAACCAATTAACCATTTAAACAAAAATTTTAAATCATTTAAACGGTTGACGTTTAAAATGGTATTTACATTCCTACTAGATAGCATGTCAGCACCCTGAGTGTGTACCTAGGGCCCCCAAGATCAGGGCAGTAGCTGGTCAAGCTCTGAGAGGCTTAAAAGACCTGGGGACCCAGAGGCTGGGTCCTTAATCTAGTGGGCAACTGGAACCTGAGCAGGTCTGTGACACAAGCTGATGAACTAAATGACCTAATAGATCTCTTTCCATAGCTCTATGGTTCTGAAGGGAAAAGATGGCCTGTAAAGATTTGGGGAGGGAGCACTGCAGCACAGAGTTATAAGGAGGCCTAATTAAAATGGACGTTGCCTAAAGTGAACCTGAAGTACTTTGCTTGACTAGTCCATTTTAGTCAACCTCCACTTAACTATAGTGGTGCCTGTGTTATACTTAACATACAAATGCTGGTAGGCACATCCATAAGTATGGAAAGACCAAACATACCAGAGTGGCAAACCCTGTATGTTGTAAGTATAGGTTTAGGCAAATGTTCAGAAAACACACACACTTTAAACGTACCTTTTGATCAATTTAATACATAAGGCCACTTTATCCCTTAGGGAATTTTTGAACCTGAACACAGTGGCCAGGTCTTCCCCTAGAATAAAGGCAATGGAGTCTGTCAAGGTACATCTAAACTACATTAAAAGACCCAGGGCATAGCTGCAGCTGGCCTCGGTCAGCTGAATCAGGCTCACAGGACACCGCAGGGGCCAGGAGCGATTGGTGGCGGGTGATATTAAGCCTGTGTCCGACCCGCCCCCCCCCCCGTCCAGATCCTGGGGCCCCACAGGCTGGAGCCTGCCACCATGCAGTCAAAGCCTGGGGCTGGAGGAGGCAGTGGGGGCCAGGGATGATGGGGCGAGGGGGGAGGCGAATAGTGAGCCCAAGGCCAGTGCCCTCCACTGCACAACTGGGGGCTGGGATGGAAGCCCTGCGGTCAGAGCCTGAAGCTCTGCAGCCAGAGGAGGTGGTGGGGACCAAGGATGATGGGGGGAGGGGGTGGTAAGCCCAGGGCTGAAGCTCCACAGCCAGAGCCTACCATTTGCCACCCCAGGGCTGAAGCCAGAAGCCTGGGCCCCACTGCCTCTGGGAAAGTGGCGAACTCACACCAGCTGCCTGCCCCTCTGCAGTTTGTGGCTCCAGAGGGGCGCAGGGCCCAACCCTAGCTGGTGTCCCTCGGGGGTAGGGTCGCTGCTTTGCTTCGCCCCCCCCCTACCCTCCCCCCAATCACCATGCAGGAGGCTGCGGACACAAGAAAAGCCCCCTGGTGGCCACAATCTGCCAAGGTGGCCGCATTTGAGAAACACTGATCTAGACCATCCCTGAAAGGTATTTGTCTAACCTGCTCTTAAGAATCTCCAATGATGGAGATTCCACAACCTCCCTGGGCAATTTGTTCCAGTGCTTAACCACCCTGACAGGAGGTTTTTCCTAATGTCTAACTTAAATCGCCCTTGCTGCAATTTAAGCCAATTGCTTCTTGTCCTATCCTCAGAGGTTAAAGAACAATTTGTCTCCCTCCTCCTTGTAACAACTTTTTATGTACTTGAAAACTGTTATGTTCCCCCTCAGTCCTCTCTTCTCCAGACTAAACAAACCCAATTTTTTCAATCTTCCCTCAAGGGAATGTTTTCTAGACCTTTAATCATTTTTGTTGCTCTTCTCTGGACTGTCTCCAATTTGTCCATATCTTTCCTGAAATCTGGCGCCCGGAATGGGACATAATACTCCAGTTGAGGCCTAATCACTGCAGAGTAGAGCGAAAGAATTACTTCTCATGTCTTGCTTACAACACTCCTGCTAATACATCCCAGCATGATGTTTGCTTTTTTTATTTTTTACAAGTGTTAAACTGTTGACTCATAATTAGCTTGTGATCCACTATGACCTCCAGATCTTTCTGCAGTACTACTTCCTAAATAGGCATTTCCTATTTTGTGCAACTGATTGTTCCTTCCTCAGTGGACTACTTTGTATTTGTCCTTATTGAATTTCATCCTATTTACTTCAGACCATTTCTCCAGATCATTTTGAATTTTAATCCTATCCTCCAAAGCACTTGCAACTCCTCCCAGCTTGGTCTCATCTACAAACTTTATATGTTTACTCTCTATGCCATTATCTAAATCATTGATGAGGATACTGAACAGAACCGGACCCAGAACTGATCCCTGCGGGACCCCACTTGATATGCCCTTCCAGCTTGACTGTGAACCACTGTAACTATTCTCTGGGAATGGTTTTCCAACCAGTTATGCACCCACCTTATAGTAGTTCCATCTAGGACAGTATCAAAAGCCTTACTAAAGTCAAGATATATCACCTCTACCACTTCCCCCCTATCCGCAAGGCTTGCTACCCTGTCAAAGAAAGCTATTAGGTTAGTTTGACACAATTGTTCTTGACAAATCCCTGCTGACTGTTACTTTTCACCTTATTATCTTCTAGGTGTTTGCAAATTGACTGAAGTTAACCTGATTGGAATAATTCCACAGGTTGTCCTTATTCCCCTTTTTATAGACTGGCACTATATCTGCCCTTTTCCAGTCCTCTGGAATCTCACCTGTCTTCCATGACTTTTGAAAGATAATTACTAATGGCTCAGATATCCCCTCAGTCAGCTCCTTGAGTATTCTAGGGTGTATTTCATCAGGCCCTGGTGACTTGAAGACATCTAACTTAAGTAATTTTTAACTTGTTCTTTCCCTATTTTAGCCTCTGATCCTACCTCATTTTCACTGGCATTCATTCAGTTAGTTGTCCAATTGCTACTCAACTTCTTAGTGAAAACTGAAACAAAAGTTATTTGGCACTTATCCCATTTCCACATTTTCTGTTATTGTTTCCCCCTACCCTATTGAGTAATGGGCCTACCCTGTCCTAGGTCTTCCTCTTACTTCGAATGTATTTGTAGACTGTTTTCTTGTTACCCTTTATTTCTCTAGCTAGTTTAATCTTGTTCTATGCCTTGGCCTTTCCAATGTTTTCCCTACATACTTGTATTTGTTTATATTCATCCTTTTTTCCCCACTTCTTGAGGACCTAGGTTCCACTTTTTGTAGAACTCTTTTGAATTTCAGGTTATTGAAAGTCTCCTGGTTGGGCCAAGGTGGTCTCTTGCTATACTTCCTATCTTTCTTATGCTGTGGGATAGTTTGCTCTTATGTCCTTAATAGTGTCTCTTTGAAAAACTGCCAACTCTCTTGAACTGTTTTTTCCTTTCGACTTGTTTCCCATGGGATCTTACCTACCAAATCCCTGAGTTTGCTAAAGTCTGCCCTCTTGAAATCTATTATCTTTTTGTACTGTTTTCCCTCCTACCAGTCCTTAGACTCATGAACTCTCGCATTTCATGATCGCTTTCACCCAAGCTGCCTTCCACTTTAAAATTCTCCCTCAGTTCCTCCCTATTTGTCAAAATCAAACCTAGAACAGCCTCTCCCCAGTGGCTTTCTTCACCTTCTGAAATGAAAAATTGTCTCAAATACATTCCAAGAACTTGTTGAATAATCTGTGCACTGCTGTGTTACTTTCGCAAAAGATGTCTGGGTAGTTGAAGTCCCCCATCACCACCAAGTCCTGTGCTTCGGATGTATACACTAGTTATGATAAGCATTAAAACCATCTTCTCTTGTTGAAGCAGGAGTAATGTTTAAAACATTTTACATTCTGTTTCTTAATTAAAAGCAACAAGATATACTTAATATACTCACCATACTAATGAATGCTGGGTTGTTTATCAAGCTTGCCATGTCAAAACTCAGTCCTGTTCCAGTCTGTAAACAAATAATATCTGAAGAGTACTATGTCTAGGAAATGCCATTTGAGTTATTAAAAAAAACCTCACTGAAAAGAAAAACTAATTAAGGTAACTTACAGGACTGGAGAGGTCTCTTAGCTTCTGTTCAGCTATTTTCATATTTGACTTGTAAGAGTCATTTTCTGGATCAAGAACCAGTGCTTTTTGGTAACTGGTAATTGCTTCTTGGTATTTGTTCATAGAGGTCAGGGCCAACCTAGAGTGAAATAAAGAAAGCCAGTATGAGCGCATCAAAGTAGTAATGATACTAACAGTTTTGGATCTAATTAGCACAGGAGTAAGTGAGAGAATCTCACAACTAACTTAGATCCTGATCATTCCGAAATACATGTAAGTTTACTACCAGAATGTAAGTATTGATGCATATTGACTGGTGCTGGCATTTATTTTTGTCATACCACTTTCTGCAGCACAGATGATCGCCCGCATATGTTCCACATACAGGCAAGCCTTATGAAAACTTTTTGCCACCAACAGAAATGATAAATGCTTCTGGCTCTATTCTAGGCCATGCCTTCACAAGTTATCAATTAGTGAAATACACAAGGGTGCTTCTTAGAGCTCTGTAACCACCTCTACACAGAGTTGCCCTCTCAAGTAGGGCTCTAATCTGATACCCAATTCAGGATAACAGTCCTGCAATCATTTTTAAATGAACAGTCCCCAGGCCCACCTGTTAATCTTCCAAGAGTGGGAAGTTGGAACTCACATGGGAAATTCTCCAAGAAAAAAAACCCATTTACTTACCATAGTAATTACAGCTCCCTGAGTTGATGACTACCCATATGGATCTATGCTCCCTGCTCATTTTCTCCACTTCTTTGCAGTCTCTTGTAGAGGGATTCCTAAATTAGTGATATGAACTAAAAGACGTTTGGGGCAACGCAATCTCTTTGGAACCCAGAATGGGAAGGAGAGGAGCAGCAAGCTGCCCCAATATACACTTCTTAGGCAAATTCATAGAATATCAAGATTGGAAGGGACCTCAGGAGGTCATCTAGTCCAATCCCCTCCTCAAAGCAGGACCAGTCCCGAGACAGATTTTTGCCCCAGAGCCCTAAGGGGCCCCCTCAAGGATTTGGCCTGCTAAACCCTGAGTTTAGTAAGCCAAAGTCTTCTAAGCTCATGCACTAGTGGCATGCTACAGCATTATCCACATAGACAATCATCTTGACAAAGCACAATTACTACAAGTAACTGTTTTATATTTGTTGTCCTATATGGTCACCTATATGGTTTAATACAGGGGTGGGCAAACTTTTTGGCCTGAGAGCCAGATGAAGTTTCGGAACTTGTATGGGGAGCCGCTTAGGGGAGGGGCCCCCGCCTCCTATCTTGCCCCCCCCCCCCCCCCCCGGGACTCTGGACCCATCCTATTCCCTGACAGCCCTCCTCCCCCCCTTCCCCAGGACCCCTGCTCCATCCATGCTCCCCCACTCCCTGTCCCCTGACCGCCCCTGGACCTCTGCCACCCCATCCAACCCCTCCTCTCTTTCTTGATGGCCCCTGGGGGACCCCTGCCCCATCCAACCACCCCTTCTCCCTGTCCCCTGATTACCCCCGGCCACCCCATCCAACTCTTTCCTGACTGCCCCTATTCATCCCCCTATTCCGCCCCGATCACCCCACCCCATATCCACTCCCCTGCCCTCTACCCAACCCTCCTCCCCACTCCGTGCCCCCTTACCGCGCTGCCTGGAGCACCGGTGGCTGGTAGCGCTACAGCCGTGCCGCCTGGCTGAAGCCAGGCTACGCCGGCGCCGCCGCCACCACCACGCAGCTCAGAGCACCAGGTCAGGCCGGGCTCTGCAGCTGCGCTGCCCCAGGAGCTCACAGCCCTGCCACCCAGAGCATTGCGCCAGCAGCAGGGCCAGCTGAGGCTGCGGGAGAAGGGGGACAGCAGGGGAGGGGCCGGGGGCAAGCCTCCTCAGAGGCCAGGCAGTTTGCCTACCCTGGGTTTAATACAATTTGTCCCTCTTCTAGTTGGGTTTCATGGTTATGTACTATGACACTTCTAATATATAAGGGTTTTCCACTTTGTTCATAGCTGCTACTTATGGCGGCTCCATTGTATCTAAGATATTGAATACTCAATCAGACCTACATCTGAATAGGTGAAAAAAGTTCAGTGATTATTCTGATATCTTAATATTTTTCTCCGTGTTCTGTTAATATTATAATCTTAGCAGTATAAGAAACTGAAGTCATCTAATTTTTCTACCTGCTTAGTCATGATGATGGAAAACCCCAGTAGGCTACATCTGAGGGTCATTAAAGAGACCATTCTCCGGAGTGCCAAAAGGAATCTCTTAAGTAATTTATTGATCATATTATTTTTAGATTCCCTAAATATCATGCTAGCTATGCCAAACTGTTAAATTATGTTAATTTAAATTATAGGGGATCCTCGTTATCACCAAAGTTGAACAAGTAATTGTCCACTGCACTTCAGACCACAGACTTTGGCACAGACACATTTACAGAAGCTAGTACTATGCTGGCCATAGTTCTCCCTTCACATTAGGGCCAAGAGCCCTTTCAAACATGGAGACATTCATAAAACTTCAGGTAGTAAAGATGCATAATCCCATTTGATCCTTCCAGACAGCTCTCGCTGTGCTATATTCACATTTTTTTACTAGATTCAACCATTAGTATTCACAGAAGCAGCATTCATATTTTCATTCAATATTCAGAATTAAAATTCATGTTCTGAAATTTAAAAAGCTAAGGACCAAAGTCAGACCTTACATGTACATATACAGAGCTCACTGACTTCAATGAGAGCCATGTATGTGCCTCTGAGGGAAGAATTTGGCACTAGATATTTGTTTTATTATTAAAATTTCTTTAAAGAGGTTTACCAGATGAACTTCACTCTTATTGGTTAGGGGGTCTGATTCTTTATATACATATAGATGCATGGAATGTCTGACCTGCTTTGGCATTTATGGGTCAATGTAATCACAGTCTTGCCTACAAGTTGTTATTACAACATCAGCCAGAGAGGCTTGTAACTCAAGTGGTAAAGGCCTGTATTTCTGGTGTCAAGGGTCCTAGTTTCTAATTCCCACACTCTAAGCATGCAATGATTAATTGCCCGGCCCAGTTATGACAGGACAAAGAAGACACAAAGCAACTGTATGGGCACTCTGGGAAATATCCCCATCACAAAAGCGCCTCTGCACAGGGACTATTGAAAAAAAAGTCATAAGGATGAATTTCCCTAAGTGTGCAGATGTGAATTCGTAACAGTATGTACTTAAGAGTGTGATGGTAGGGTCAGAAGAATTACTAAATAAACAGCACTTTCCACCTCAACAGATCCGCTTCCTAGGTGTATTTAAGTGAGAAAAATAAGTTCGTACTCCTGTTAGCTCTGCAAACCCAACACTTTTGAGAGTGGGACCTGGATTCTATTCTCTATTCATTATCATTAACAGAACAGTTGTTGTTCCAGTTACAGAATAATTACTGGTGATTATGTAGGAGCGAGAAAGAACACAGTTTGACTCCCTCGATTGAGTTTGCAGTGCTGATAAACTGGAGAAAAAAATCTGTAGTGTAAACAGAGCAAATCTGACAGGAAGTCAGTAGGAGAGAACATGTACATGGAACCTCATGCCAGCTTTAGTCATAGAAAACAACTGCACTTTTAGCACCAGATCTTCAGTCAACACAAACTGGAATTATGCCATTGATTTAAATAGAGCTACACTGATTTACACCTTCGAAAGATCTGGCCCTTAATGCTTATATAAATCTGGATTATCTTACCCCATTCTCCCATATGCTTTGCTGTATTTTGGATCTATTTCTATCGCGCTCTCACAGTCTTTTATTGCTTCATTGTAGTTGCTGAGCTTGCTGTGAGCAGCAGCCCTAAAGTAGGGGGAAAAGAACTTATTTAAGAAAAATCTGAGCATCCAGATTTAAGCCCCAAAGACCACACTTAACATTAAGAACATGTTTAATCCTACTGACTACTCAGTTACATTATAGAAAATTTGCTCACCTAGCTTGACTTCAGCAGGACTGTTCAAGTGCTTAAAGTTAAACATGTGTAAGTGCCTTACTGACTTAGAGCCTTCAATTATATAGAGTCATATCTTACAAAAAAACATAACAGTGTGGAAAAGCGTATGAGAACCAGAATACGGATACACACAAAATACATCATTAAATCAATTATAACAAGACAAACTGTCAAATGGTAGATTTGGTGATATATGATGACTGTCTAGGAAAACAAGTATTATGTACAGTCATCCTTTTGCAGCAATAATACTTTGTTTTCACTCCTCACTGTTCAAAGGATCTCATTGATCTCTCTCTCTCTCTCTCTCCCTCTTTACCCCTCTACCTATCAGTCTCATATCACAATGACAATCCTTATGTTGAGGTCAATTATCCCTCAGGTGCCTGGCTCCAGGAGAATTGCTAGAGGAGCTAGAAGCTCTACACTGACTGACCATGTATTTGATCTATACTGATTTTTTTTTTCAAAGTCTCTGCAGAAATACAATTGTGTGTGTAATGCCACTCATGCTAGTAGGTAAGTGTGGATAAAGAGGCCTAATAATTTCTGAATCACTGAATTATTACTGCACCTTTACCAGGGAAATGCTAATTATTTTTACATATGATTTATGAGTTAAGACAATAGAGTGGCCAAGCGAAAGAGTTCAGATCAGTATTCAAATTCAATCTTTCCGATGGTTTAAGAGTATTCAGAAAAAACATTCCAGCTTGTCTTTCCATAGTTAAAATGCTAGTTTACAGAAGGAGGAATATTTAATTCTGCAAAGCATTTTGTGCTAGTTTTCCATGAAAAATTCTGTGTAAAATGATTTTTTTGTTTTTATTTAAACCTTTTTCCTACTATGCCCTCTAAATCTGTCTAGGTTTGATGGAACAAATTACTTCCCTCCCTACTGGGTTGTGTTCATTGTCTTTAATTATATGAACCGCTTTACAACTGTTCAACCCCACTGAGGTCAATACAGTTGCATGAGTGTAATCAAAGGCAGTATTTAGCCCTGCATGCACTTCAGTTTTTTTTTTTTTAATGTTTAGAGACTGAATCAAGGGACCAAATAAGGAATCAGCCTGATTAGGCTCTCCCTTTTTCTTAAGATAAAGCAACCCCTCCCTCCTCTGCTTCAACTTATGTCTGTACCATCCTCAAAACTCCTGGAGCAAAATTCAATCCTAGTTTTAAATGACTTCCACTGGCAGTGTACCCACTTATGCCTTACAGTACTAACTCATTGCACATATTTTCCATACTTACTGAATATCAAAGTAGTAGTAGTTACTTTGTATTGCTAATTACACACATTTTGGGATAATTCAAAACCTACTGGAGTTAATGGGAGTCTTTCAATTGGCTTCAGGGAGCTTTGGATCAGGTCCTACATGACCAGTTTACATCTAGAGAGAATTTATGGCACTGCTGTCTTATCAGAGAAAAGATACGGTTCAAACTCTGAACTACTGCCTTAAATATGGAATGCCATCTTAGTAAATGTTTGTAGTTCCTCTGTATCCTTGTGCTTGTCTCTATCTACTATATAATTCACTTGTTTAGTAACTAAAAGTAAAATCTGTATTAGAACTGTTACTTTTGCAATAATCCTGGCATAAAGATATTTAGCTCCTATATAATGTTTTACACCTTCAAAGCACTTTACAAATATTTTTGCTCTGGAAAATTAATGCGTATTAGGCCTGATCCATTAGAATTCCATAGAGTGGATCCCCCTAGCTCAAATGAGCTTTGACACAGGCCTTTACTAATTTCTTGTATAGAAGTTGCTTCAAGTTGCCAACATCAGTCACCAAATAAAGTCTTGAAAAAAAGTTAAAATCTACACGACAAATATAATGAAGACAAACATTTGAGTATAGTTAAAATGATACATTTTAAAATGTGCATAACCAAACTGGTATAAATGAAATGTTGTTACTCACTGAAAAGGAGGGCTTTTCACTTTACCTTGTTTTGATCTAGTTCGGTTTTTCTTTTTAAAATTATCTCTATGAAGTTTATGGGATATTTTGTTGGTTTTTTTTACCTGTTACAATAATATACTGCATTATTTGGATCCAGCTCTATAGCATGAGTATAACAATCCACTGCAGCAACATAATTTTCTTCTTTCATGTGATTATTACCTGAAATAAATTGTAAAAATGATGTTTTAAGATAATTAAAGGTGTAATTCTAGATCTGAAAGATAAACACAGAGCAGAATCACTACAGTACCTCACAAAGCAGTTGGGACTGTGTTGCCTTTTGTGATTTACTTTTCAGAAAAAAGATTTCGTATTAGTCTGCTGAATATACAGTATGCTTTTTTTCATGCAGACTTGTTATCTACAAAGCAGCACAACACTTAATGTTTACAGCCCTCTCAACACTCTACATACTTAGCAGGTAGTTCCCTGCTGTTGAGCAGGGAACCAGTTTGTTGGGAACTGGCTCAATGGGCTGATCAACCACAATAGCTTAGCTGCAGTTTGGATTGGTCAGGATGGATATCCTAGCAGGTCTCACAACTTAATGAACTAGATGTGGAGACCCTTTTTGATTTAATTCACCCAAAACTTGCCTGTAACTACAACCATAACATGAGGACTCTAAAAACAAGGACAACAACGATGGGCAGGTAAATGAACAGTCCCATGCAGCTACAAGTAGCTCTTTCATGAAGACACTGAGGACATATATACCACAAGTGCCATAAGATGACTCAGATGCAGAAGTATTCACCAACACCTCAGCAGATGCATCACTAGTCAACACTGAGGAGACTAAAAATGTTATGCAGCCAGGAAAGGAAAACCACCAAGCAGCACTAGCACAGTAAAAGGAAAAAGGACCCTGCCTTACTTTTCTCCCCATCCCTTGTACCATGTCTAGCAGCAGTACATAATCCCACTCAGGCAGGGAAAAAGCTCAGATTTAACAGGAAGAGACTAACAAAACTTTAAGTCCTGGCAAATGGGCCAAGGTAAGAGAAGGAACACAGCAAAGAAAGTATGAAGGAAGAAGAGTATCCTACAAAGTGTAGAGAGAGTACAGGGAGCTGACATGCTCCAGAAGGCGCTGAGTCCTCTCCATGCAGGACACATGGCTGAATGAGGAAGATCCTTCGGTCTCCGCCATTGGCAGTGAAGGAACCAACATTCCAAATTAACAGAACCATACAGATTTTTCAACTCTGTTATAACTGATACACAATGAGGTTACTCGTGGCAATATAGTATGAAAGGTTGAATCCTAAATATTTCACATATTAGCAAAGTCACTTCCATTTGGAAGGAATGCATAATCTTCACAGAACCAGGTGTAAGTGTAACAGAGAGTAGAGTCTAGTAACGTAGCTAATGGATCACAAATTAATTTCAACAATAGTGTAGTTTGAAATAAATGACAAGCCTAGGTGACATTTCACTAACTTTTCAGCTAGTTGGTAAATTCTCTCTTTAGTATTGGAGGTGAGTCAACAGGTTGCTATGGATGCATAGACTGGGCAGGTCCATCCAGTGTGGCTGCAGCTGTGACCGAGATAGACCCTGCAGAGGGGCAGTTCTCATCTCAGACAATTAGTGAAAACAGCTAAGTATGTTTCTGTGTTTCATAGATTACAAAACAGAAGGGAACATTGTGATGATCTTATCTGCCCTCCTACATAACACAGATCATGGCACTTCCCCAAAATAATCCCTAGAGCACAGTTTTTAGCAAAACATCCAATATTGATTTACAAATTGTCTGTGAGAGAGAATCTACCATGACTGTTGGTAAATTATTCCAGTGGTTAATTACTCACTGTTAAATTCACACCTTGTTTCCAGTATGAATTTGTCAAGCTTCAACTTACAGCTACTGGATCATGTTAAACCTTCTCTGCTAGATTGAAGAGCCCATTATTAAATATTTGTTCCCCATGTAGATACTTATTAGGAATGTAAAATGTTAACCAGTAAGCATTAGTCTTAGTGGTTAACCCACCTTAACCATTAACCCCCGGGCCGGCCCACCTGCCAACCCCAGCAGCCCCGCGCTGGCCGGCCGGATCAGCCCCAGCCAGCCAAACCCAACCCCAGCCACGTCGGCTGGCCAGAGCAGCCCCAGCTGTGCTGGCCAGCCGAACCCGACCCCAGCCCCCCTCCCTTTAATCGATTAACCGTTTAAATGAAATATTTTAATCATTTAAATGGTTAACTTTTTAAATGATATTTACATCCCTAATACTTATAAACTGTAACCAAATCACCCCTTAACCTTCTGTAAGCTAACTAGATAGACTCAAAAGGCTCAATCGTTGTAAGGCATGCTTTCTAATCCTTGAATCATTCTCGTGGCGCTTCTCTGAACCTTCTCCAATTTAACAACATTCTTCTTGAATTGTAGGCATCAGAATTGGGCACAGTATTCCAGCAACAGTCACACCAGTGCCAAATACAGAGGTAAAATAACCTCTCTACTCCTGAGATTCCCATTTATGCATCCCAGGATCTCATTCGCTCTTTTGGCCACAGTCTCTCACTGGGCACTCACGTTCAGCTGATTATCCACCACAACCCCCAAATCTTTTTCAGAGGCACTGCATCCCAGAGCCTCACTGAACACTGACAAATGCATAACTGGAAAGCAGTCTGTCTTACCTCTGGATTAGTATAGTTAAAATAGGTATTAGTGTTATAAGAATGTGCTTAGTGTTTAGACTTAATGGAATACTGAATGTATTAATCCTAATTATAATATCTGTATCCCATAGTATAAAGTTATATTGAGTGTTAGCATCGTAAACCTCTAATTGTGTAACCTACCAAAGAGGAAAAGAAGCATTAATTAAGGTAAAGTGCTCGTTCTTCACATAAGATGGCCCACTGTAGACAAATGAGGCATTGTGTAGGACCAAGGGAGAGATACCTTGTTGACTGCATTTCTAATTCCCTCCAGGAAGGGGAAACCTATACATTAACTCACTCCATCAGCTTGGAATCTGGGGAGAAGGGGAGAAAAAATCCCTGACAAGGAGAAACTTGTCTCTTTATGCTGTTTGGTCTCTGAGGGGCAAAGATTTCTAAGCATAAGCAAGAGATCCCCATGCTGCTTGGCATGGGTAGGCCCTAAAGGTCATGTAAAGTTGCTTATTACAGAAACTTATACTACCTTTTTAAAATCTAAGACAGTAACTCATTTGTGAGTGTATGTTTCCTGTTTTAGCCTTCTAAATAATGCTCTTATTTCTTAGTTAATACATCTTTAGTTAATTTATTACAGGATTGACTACAGGAGTTGTCTTTGGTTGAGATTTGAGTACAAATTACCTGGGATAAGTGACTGGTCCTTTAGGATTGAGAGTAACCTGAATATTGTTGTGCTTTTTGGTGTAAAGTTACCATCTATCACATAGTCAGCTTGCCTGGGTGGCAAAATAGACTGAAATGCCCCACGGGACAGTCTGTGATTCCATGGTAAAACTGTTATAGTGCTTTAGGAGTTCAAACTTGTTACTGGGTTGGTGAAATCTAATTATACACCACACAACGAGTTTGGGGCTTCTGCCCTGGCTTTTGACAGTCTGTCCTGAGGCTGGCACTCATGGTCGGGAGCCACTCCAGACAGTATAACTTTTGGTATAGGTGGCAGGATTCATATGTTACAGATCAATTGGATTTATAGATCATAATCCAGAGCTATTAAAAGTTAAAACTTGATATTGAGAGTGTTTAAAGGTTAAAGAATAGACACAATGAGTAGACCACAGTCATATTATGGTCTTGAGACAAAAGACCTTGAAACGTTATGTAAGGAGAGGGGAATATCCAATAAACAGAAAACCCCAGATCAGGAGCTAAGCACCCGCCTGCCCCAGATGCCATGGAGATTGCTGCAGTGGAACTGGCTCTACTGCTTGTAGTGGGCAGCCCAGGGAGAACGTAAGCCCCAGAGACGGATGGTGGACCCCCAGATCAAGGAGATCAAAGAAACCGAAGAGGCTGAGGAGACAGCCCACCACAGATGCATGGAACAACTAGAAGCTCAATATAGAACTCACACATTACAGCTCAAAGTACTGGAGCAATAAAAGGAGTTTCCTCAACCAGTTTGGGGTTTCTGCCCTGCTTTTTGACAGTCTCCCCTGAGGTTGGCACTCACGGTCATGAGCTACTCCAGACAGGACCGGCGCAACCATTAGGCGACCTAGGCGGTCACCTAGGATGCTAACATTTGGGGCGCGGCGGCCGGATCTTCGGCCGCCCCGGTCGTCAGCAGTATTTCGGGGGTGGGACCTTCCACCGCCTCTGTTGGGGGCGGCATTTCGGGGGTGGGACCTTCCGCCGCCTAGGATGGCTAAAGAGCTGGCGGCGCTCCAGACTCCATTCAGTGTGACACATCCTTATCAATTACACACCTTCATCCTTCAGCTGGTCAGCCTTTTCAATATCTTCTGGCAATGAATCGGAGAGAGGCAACATGTCATTCTACATTTAAAAAAAAAAAAAAATCAAAAACAAATAACTAGAAGTATATTCTGATTCAGGTGTAGGCCCTGGCTACATTAATGGCTTCTTCCTCAACCTTCATCCTGAAAGGGGTTGTGTAAACACAGATACCTTTTAGTGATTGCACCATTAGGCCTTAAGTCAGCAAGGGATCATACCATTTCTGTAATACACACTAGACCAAGATAGTTGTCTGTTCCCACTTAAAATCTTACAGCAATATCCCCCTGCCCCAGTAAAGGGGGAAGAAGGGGGGATTTAGTATGACTTCTGATATCCCCATTTTCTTCCTCCCAAGTTTTCTCTCTGCTTTCCTGGCGCCAACAGTATTCTTCCTATGTTGGACACCTTTGAATTTTAAAAGTATAGCTTTTAGTTTTACCTAAACTGGTGGTGTGGCATGCTTTAAGAGACTACATTTTCTGCATGGGAGGGGATATGCACTGGAGCTGGGGGCAGAGGGACCAGGAAGCTGTGGATGACCTCAATCAGTTTCTCGTCAACTGTCTTTGGAATTGCAAAATGCTTAAGTGTCACTGAGGGCAAGTATCCTTCATGATAGAAAGGAGCCCATTGTTTTTAGTAACATATTTTACATGGGTTATCTTTGCCTTGACTGAATTTATGTCCTGTCAGAGTCCAAAAACTATCCTGTTCTCCTATCTATTACAGGAATTTCACTTGAATATAATTTTTATCAAGTTTCCACATTGTTTTGACGTATATAACATTTTAAGATTCCACACCATAGTCACAATCTTACTTTATCATTAGTCTAATTATCAATTTTAAGTCTAAAAGACTAAAATCAATTCTTACCTTGTGAAAAGAATTTGAGAACATTTCTGTCAACTGTTGTGGCACTGCAAGATGCGTATCTTCTAGGCTAATCTTAAAAACAGTCTCCAAACACTGAATTGCAACTTCAAAGAAAAGAAAGCAAGATTAAAAAAAAAAAATCACTATTTTCTCAATAGAAATGTGTAAATAAAACTAAAAATAAATAAGGCAAAAGTACACTTCCTGACATATTTATTGGCTAATTAAGCCTAAAAACAAAAGGCAGTTCTTTGGAGAAGTTCCCCTAATGGAAAGAAAAAATAACCTATTTAGTCTCTACTAGTCAACTTTGCACAGCAATAGAGGCACAAGCTCTTTAGTGTTTATATATTGAGAACTTAGCCACCAAACTTAATTCCTGATCCAGACACACTTTTTTTAATACTCACTTTTTTTTTTCATTTCATTTTTGACCTACAGTGACTAAATTTAAAAACAAAAGATAAAACAGCACATATTATGTAATGTAGATATATATGCTAGCTACACATAAAAAACTGCTATTTTTATAATTGTCTACTACATATAAAGCCTGAAAGCAACACATTTATGACATTATGTGTAACACAAAAGATGGGCCAATTCTAAACTGAAATATCTAAGTAATAATTACTGTTTTCAAATGTGTACAATTTACTTTGCAAACAAAAGATTTTTTCTAATAGCTGCTTTATTAATCATAGGCTCTCATCCTGCAAAGGAATCCACCTGTGAAATCCCTTGCACTCACACAAAGTCCACTGATGCCCAAGCCTAAGGATCCACATGAGCAGATCCCTTCCCAGGATCAGAGGGCCCCAATCCTCCAAACATTTAAGCAAATTCATAACTTTACTCATGTAAGCAGTTCCAATGATGTATATAGGACTGCACATGAGTGACACGCTTAAGTGTTTGTAGACACAGTCATAGATTGTAATCTTTATATATAGCTTAGAGAGGGTGTCTAATTCATGTATCTTAAGGTTATGGGGCAAGTATTCAACACATTTTGTGGGAATCCAGCAGCATGACTCCCATTAAGGTGCTGCTAGTTTTAGACTCAAAACTGAAAAATGGTATGAAATGTTTTTAAAAAAACCCGATGTGAATAGAAACTTATTCCTACATTTTCTTTTTAATTTAATAAAAACAGGGTGGTTGTTTTTTTTTTTTTTTTAAATGTAAACCAGAGATAACCTCAAGAAACTAAATTCAAATCAGGGTCTGAACTTCCCAAAAGTTCAGGGTGCATCAGGATCATGGGTGTTGAGGGTCCATTCTAATTTTAACATTCAGATGTGGCATTGTGAATCTGAACAATGATGATAATGAGCTAGTGCAGGGGAATCTGAAAGTAAAATCTACTAAAAATTAACAATAACGGATGTTAAGGAGTCTATTTTTTATTGTCCCAACTGAGATAAATGCAAAAAGTAAATACCCAGCATAAATGGTAAAATGTAAAATAGATTTATTTAATTATTTCAGTCTTGATAACATACAGTAAGTTATAAGTAACAAAAGTAAGTAAAATTCTTACATATTTTATGCTGACAATGACTCTTTAATATTGATTGGGTACATGGCTAATTATTAACACTGCACAGAAAGTTTGCTTCTGTGTTATGTAATGTTAACCAGGTTCTGTGCCATTCAGTAAAAAACAATTCAGGGTCTGAGTTAAATTCCCTCTCTTCCTTGCACTAGACCTCCATGACAAGAAACTTAATTGTGGTAAACTGAATATTGATTTTAGCCTCTTAATGAAGATCTAGGGGTGAGTTGGTGACTTTCAAACCATTTTATTTGTGACCTAAATTCAAATCTTATCTTCTGAGGTGAAAGACAAGTAAAATATCCCACTGCATTTCCATGGTGTACATATTCTGTGGAAAACTACATGCACAATTCCATTAACAATAAGTGAATGATATTAATAGTACTTTTACAATGCCTGTCAGAGAATCAATGGAATAGGGTATCCAGTTTCTCTTGACAATTTACTATGAAGTATATATACTGTCATATATAAATGCTATATACTGTCATATATAAATGCTAAATTTAGGCTTTCCCTTGGAGAGTATCTCAGCAACCTATCTGTGACAGTGCTGAGTCATGACAGACAAATCAGCACTCTGATCACTGTAGCCTCAATTAGTTTCCCCAGAAATGGCTGATTGAGGAAATTGGGAGGAATCAGAGGGGGAGGCTGGGTGAGTTAAGGAATTAACTAGTGCATCAGCTGACTAGCGTGATAAAAGCTAGGAAGTGTTGTGGGGAGGACAGGAGTAGCTATACCCAGATTGAAGGTGATCCCAAGGAAGCAAGACCTCTCTGCCTCTCAGAGCCCTGATGAATAGGGACTGATGGTCATAGGAATTAGGACTCTTGTTTTGCATTGTACAGATGTCGGTGGAGGGGGCTTGACTAAGTTTTCCTTTAGTGTCCACTCAGTATGAGAGTCTGAGCAGTTCCTGGGGTGGCCACGGATGCGGGGAAATGACACACATTCCATCACACTTATTTTTACCCTCAGGCAACCCCTGTTCTAAATGCCTCACCTCATTTTTAACTCAGCCTAAGAACAGAAACTATAGTTTAAAACACTTAAATATTTTAATTTTCACTCTTCTCACTTTTGGGGGGAAAATGCATTAAGTCTATGTGATGACTCCTAGCCCCTCATCTTGTTTGTTTCTGTTCGGGGAAGTGGGGAAGAGAACTCTCAACTCTAACAGATCAAATTATGCTTATATAAAATATTCTGGATGTATTACTACTATTAATATTAGAATAAATTTCCATGGTAGAAATAACTGGCTCATATATTACAGTGAGCTCACACAATTCCCATTTAACTGGAAAATTAACACAATCTGGGTCTTTATAATTCCTCTGCCACGATTTTAACAAATGTTAGTACCCTTATGGGATAAATCAATTAAATAGACTTTTTCTTCCCACAGGATGATAGTCTCCTGCTATTATGTAAATGGCAAGCCAAAACAAAAGACTTTATTAAAAATAAATGTGGAGCCAAAGCACAAATATTTATTTTTAAAATGGGAGAGAGTGATCCTTTGACAATGTATAATTTTTTAATATACTAGGCAACTGAGGTGAAACCTTAACCCCACTGACATCAAAATGGAGCCAGGATTTCACTCCAATTATATACAGTAGTTGCAATAATTTGTCTGAAGGATATCTGTATGGAATAAACGCCACTTGCTCTCTATCCCACTATCACACTCCTGCTATCTGACTGTCACTGGCAAATTAATTCACCCCAGAGCAGAGGGCTAGGCAAGGTCCTCCACACCAATTAAGCCCTCAGTGAAATTCACCTTGATTCACAGGACCAGTGCAAGGACCTCTGCTTTACCTAAACCACAGGCTTTGCGGTGGTGGCACTTACTAGAATCAATCCCTTCTTACACTACCTGTTGGTGCAGTGTGCAAGGGGTCACAGATTCCAAGGACAGAAGGGACCACTGTCATAATCTAGTCTGACCTCATGTAATAATTGGTAATAAAACTTCCCTAAAATAATTCCAGTTTGAACTACACACTGATCCCACATAGGTTGGTGCTGAAGACAGCAATGAAGTGTAGATGCTGGAATGGCCAACAGAAGAGCAAAAGCAGCCATTTAAACAAACTGCATAAATGAGGTGGAAGGACTGAAGCTACTAATGCATACGCTGGAGAATCAGGTGCAAGAGAACTATCTATTCTATTCGGGCTTTTGTACTGTGCTCATCACCATAGTTTCTGAGCACCTTCCAGTCATGCATTATGTGGCTGTTTTTCTCTCATTCTCTCCCCAGAAGGAGAAGCATGTGTAATGGAGAGTCTTGTTTTTGGTAAGGTTTTATTTGTTTTAAATACATATATCTGTTGCTATGTGTTTGCATTAGAGGAAGTAAGATCAAAGAAATGCACCTTGCACTCAGAGCAGAAAGTATTGAGGTTTGTGTTGTTGTTAGTTTTTGGGAGAGTTCATTCCAGTCTCAGGCCATTCCTCACCCACACATGAAAGTTCTGTCTCACACACAGATTAGCTTTACTCTTGCTGTTGAGAGTTCCATTGTACCAGAGGAGTTGTCAACCACAGACTTTGTCCTGGCTGCACAGCAGATCCAGACCCTGCAAATGGCAGGGTGTGTGTCACCGCCCCAGTTCACCCTCTGATTTCTGTTTATGCAGCTGAGTGAATTCCACAAATGAAACATGCAAATGAGCAGTCCTTCTACACTGCGGTGAACTTCACCTATAGTCTGATATACTTGTATGCTTCAGCCAATCAGAGTACATTTTATCAACAGAAGGTGGCTTTGAAAAGCATGCTGTACTTTTATTTTGATAAAGTCTTCAACTGGTTGGTTGTTGTTTTTTTGTATAGTTTGTTTGGTATTTGATAGTTAACAATTATACAATGCTTTACAATCCCACAGCACATTGTAAGGTACATAGAGTACCCATGTACTTCATGGACCAAATTCTTCCCTCACAGTCTTGTTGGGAGCTATGTTCACACATTCACGGGCAAGATTTGGCTTGACATTTATTTCACATAAAATAAAGTTAACTTCTATAGCTAAAAAAGGATCAGCTATGCAAATTGGTTGGCAAAGATGCTGTATATTGTATAATGCAACATATGGTACCATATTTTTGGCAACATAAAACTCTAAAATTAGGACTTCACTTCTCTGTTAAAATATGCTCAATTGTGGGAGTGTTCAATTTTATCTTTGTGCGTTTACATACCATTAAAAGTATTATAATCCACTTTTGTTTAGAAAATAAATCTCTATGAAAATTGTAGTTCGTTTGTCACAGGGCGACTCTAGCCAACATCTGTGTCAAATAAGTGATCAATTAACCCTTCTTAGTTATAAACCATCAACATTTATCAGTATTTTATTTAAAAACACTATGAATACAAAAATCCTACTTCATAATTTTATTTCTAAAAGTGTGGCCTTTTTATCAATTGGAAATAAGTTTCTCAACAGATATTGGGATATTTTAAATTAATATAGTTGTTCATCACATATCAAATACACTGACTATTTCAGCTTTTGTTGTTAAACTGCATCTTTAAAATTTTTTAAAAACAGTCTAGACAACACAATCTCTCTTTCCTGTCCACATTAGTGAACAACTGTGTTACACACATCCAGTTCAGTAGAAACCATACTTCAAACCACATTTACACAAACAGGGAATCTGTGATTGAATGATATGTTTAAACATGGCACAAGAAGAGTGCACACTACACCAGGTTCTAAAAAAATGTAAAGAGTCAGCAGGGAAGGAGTTAACCATATTAAAAACTTTGGTAAAGGCATGTCTGCATGGGGGCACTCAGGAAAATTAAGGTGAATCAACTAAAAGTGTGAAGTTAATGCCTATAAATTAAAGCATGTTAAACCCCCATTTGGATGTTCTTGCTCAGGAGTAAAGTGGTCTCAGTTTGCTGTAACTTAATCTTCCTTTGCCAAGACAAAAATATACCTATCAAGAATCCTTACCACTATGTGATACTTGGAATCACTAATAACAGCCCTCTTCAGCATTACTGCTCTTACAATAAAATATATTTGTCAAGACATATAAATGGTGCATTCTCTGAGCATTCACTCTGAGAGGCACTAGCCTGCCCTCAAATAGTACGTGGAGCTCCTATCAATATTAACAAGAGCTTTTCATATGCATCAAGGTAGAATATGGCTGTTCATGATTTAGCCGCTGCGCCCCCCCCAACCCCCGCTTGCCAATACAGATGCTGTTGACAGAAGTGTTGTTCTTCATTGTGTTATCCATAGATTATAGCACATATGAAAAGTCGAGGGAAACTAGGCATGAAAATTGAGTGAGACAAGAGCCAGTCCACATCATCCCGCCAGTAGTTGTGACTATGGCATTATCTAATTTAAATCCTTAGCATAATAGAAAGTGCCATTTGCTCAGATATAAGACAATGCAGGGCCAATAACTTTAGGACCTCTTCAAATTTACAGATTTTAGAAATAAGAATCTTGCAGACATGTAAAATTTCAATCTATTTCAGGAATGAAGTTGTTTTTCCTTTAATAACAAAAATTCTAAAACATTTCACAAAGTTCTTCAGGTTTTGTGAAACTCCAAACTTCTCCCATTCCTAGTCCAAAATTGGCAACTTTCTTTGGTAATAGATAAACTGACAGAGAGACTATTGGAATCTAAAGGATAAGGATATAAGGATATAAATTGTTCAAATAATAATAATATCTTCCTGACATACAAGAAACAAAATACAATAAGACAACATAAATAATTAATATAGTTCATTCACATTGCTTTTTTGTCATGATGTATATGTCAACCAACCTAGCATACAGATATGTGGCCTTCAGTATTTACCTTCTAAGCTTTCTTGTTCATCTGAAGTGAAAGTATCCAGCTGACTCTGTTCTCTCAAGAAATGGATGACGGCATATACTAGGTGTTTGACTGATGACATTTTAGAAGCTTATGAACTTCACCTAAATTATAAAAATATTCAGAGAAATATCAAGACCATAAGAATGGTACTTTAGGGCCAATCCCTGAATACTCTGCCCACCCCAAAGTCCCATTAACTTCACTAGGAATTCTGGATGTATAAGATATGCAGCAATAGATCTTCATCAAAAAGCATCTCAAGAAGAGTATCACTGGACATTTATTTATTTCAATAAGATTCATAAATCATAAGACCAGAAAGGACCATTGTGGTCATCCAGTAGGACCACCTGCATAAAACATAGGACTTCCTTGAATTAATTCCTGAAGGAGTTCATAAAAGTTCGTTATGGATAATTTAGTAAATTAATTTTGCTCAAAGATATAGTTTTGATTTAATTTCTAAAGCACATACAACTGGAAGCAGGAATACTCACTCAAATCAAAAGCAATTTAAAAGTACATGGATAGATGTCTCACCACTGGCATAATTAAACACTTCCATTTTCTCTTTAGACTGAAAACTAAAACACTGTGACCTCAGTGCAAACTTGTGATTAGTGACATGCTGCTGACTCAGCCTGATTTGCATTCAGCATCTATTAGGAGTTACATAACTTCTCTTTGGGAGGAAAATTAGTTCCAACTTTTTCTGAGTTTTTTTCCTAAACTAGTAAACAAAATTTATTTTTGAAAAAGAGCCGTGTTTAACTATGCTCTAGAAAAAGATCTTAGATTTAACATATAGTCGAAAGGCTACTACACCTGTAAAAAGCATCTTTGTTTATAGAATACTGGTTATACTATAGATGTGGTTCAACCATCTTAAGCAGCCATTCAGGAGGCTAGGAGAAGTGGGTTGCCTATTAGAGGTGATGTGTAAGTAATAATCTTACAAAATATACCGGACATTTTGACCCTACTTTCAAGTGATCCTTTGAAAGAAGAGGTATGCAGTAGAGCAGGTTTCACTGTATAAGGTACAGCAAAGATCACAATAATATACACTCATAGGTATCTAAATAATTGAAGACATATATAATACACGCATTCTAAAATTCATTGTCCGTTAGCTTTTGCCTTTTTCTATGGTTCACTACGTGCACTGACATGCTGTATACTAGATTTGACAGGCTCCCCCAGTCCAAGGCATCGCAACAAGCTCAGCGGTGTCAGGCACCAGCCAAGCCTGCCCATGTTCAGCCCCAGGAGCTCCTTGGCAACCCACTCAATCGCGAAACTAGTCAATCTGGCCGAAATGGCTTTTCTCACCCATCTGCTCTGCCCCAGCTCAGGGTGTGGTGCCCGGGTCCGGAGCGGGTGGTGGCGGCTGCCCCCCGGGAGACCCTCCCCTGGCACTGCCTCGAACGGGGAAGGAGGCACAAGAGATGCCCTGCTGCACCCTCCCCTCTCACAGAGACACCGGGAAGAGCCCGATTCCCCCAGGCGGCGGCATTATCCCCGCTGCGACACGGGAGCGCCCAGAGCCACCGCACTGAGGATGGAGGGTGGCGGCGGAACCCTTACCGTGCAAGGGGCGAGAAGCCCGGCCGGAGCAGGGCTGGCTACTGCAGGGTTCCCCTGTCCGGATGCTCTCTCCCCACGGCGCTGGCAGAGGAGCTCCGTGGTTGCCGCGCAGGGCGGGGGGAGGCGCGGCTGGCGGAAGTGGATGCGCAGCTCAGCGGAGCCGCCACTTGTCCGCGGGCACATGGTAGCGGAGCGTGCGCCTGGGCTCGGGCGCCCCTAGCAGCTGCAGCCCCGCCGCCCCCATGTTCTCCCTGTGCAGCGCTGCGGGCCGAGCGGTCAGCAGGTAGTGTCGGGGGCCCGACAGCCGCTGTGACTGCGGCGGGGGGAGAGTCTCGGGCTGCTGCGGGGCCCGCAGTGGCTACGCTACGGTGGGTGGGGAATGTCTGAGGGGCCGGTGGGGATGGGGGTGTCGGGCTGGACAAGGGTGACTACGGTGTGGGGGGGTAGTTGAGGGGTCGGTGGGGATGAGGATGTCGAGCTGGAAAAGGGCGCCCCCTGCCCGCCGAACCCCCCTGCCCTAAACCCCTTTCTCACTGAGGAGGGCGTGTCCTGCCCTCCGTCCCTTTATGCGGGCGGGTCATCCCTTTCCTGCACACCTCCCCCCAGCGGCGACCCTGGCCCCAAGCCGCTCCCCAACGCGGGGGGAGTCTCTGCTTGTCCCCTGTGAGGTAGGCTGCGAGCTGGCTTCCAGTCAGCTCAGGAGAGAAAAAATCTGGTTCCCTCTAAAGCGGTTAGATTTGCGTGTGATAGTTTTCCCAGGGCATGTTCAGAGGCCCCAGATGAGAAATACCAGGAAAATAATAGTGCAGGAAACGTTAAACCACGTGGGATTGCTTCCTTCAACATGTCAGACTTTCTACAGCCTGATAAAACCCTTGCTATTTACAGCACCCTCACGTGCAGTATCGATCAGACCAGGTCTCTGCCTTGAAATTCTTGCAGTCTAGTTAGTTCCAGACCTGTAGCAACAGAAGTGGGCAAGGAAACAATGGAGTGGAGATACGGAGGAAGGATGGGGTAGGAGCAGTAAGATATTTTCAGCAAAGGCATGAGTACAGCCAGATGGAGCAATTTGTAATTTTATATATTAAAATAAATGTCATTAACTCACTGCAGCTAGTTATAGCAGAAATGGGTCTTCAAGAGGGTTTTAAATGAGAGAAGGGTTGTGTCTTTGTGGGCCAGCTGAGGATAGATGTTCAGTGCTGTGGGGGCAGTGTGAAAAAAGGCATGTAGACTGTTGTGGAAGAAGTAGACAAATGAGGCATTATTTAGGAGTTGAATGAAGGGGAAGGATGGGCAGATCCATGTAGGGCCTTGAAGGTGGGAACAAGAGATCTTCAAGGTGCGGTCAAGAAGCTTGTGTAATGGAGAAAGAAAAGCCAATGGAAGGGTTCACAATGTAAATACTTTGCAGCAATGAGAAAACAAGATATTTGTGTTGAATGGAACTAAATTTGAGTGAAGATGAGAGGTGACCTTTGCAGTAATGGGTATTTAAGAAGTAATGCAAATACTGTGTACATAATACTGCTCTACAGCCAAAATGCTTCTGAAATAAATGTAGTCAAACTTTACTAATTCTGGGTCACTGAGAACGAAAATGATGCTTAAAATTGTTGATTGGCTCTAGTTTTCAAGATATGCTATTGGGTCAGTATATACGACCCTTGACTTGGGAATGGCGGAGGATAAGTGAGTTATAAAGGGAAGGGATCTCAATTTAAACCAGAAATGACTAAAATACATCTTTGACTGGATCTATGAATAAATCTATGACTGGGTTTGGACAGTACTTGCTTTTTAGGCAAAACAATGAATGATGCAATCTGAAGCTGGTATGGCATCATACATGATATGAATTGCATCATGTTATTCCTAGAAGTCATGGATGATGCAATCATAACGAAGCTTACATCACTCTGCTGAACAAATTGCCCTGTATTAGCTCTAGAAATCATACAGTGTCATGCTCTCTTATTTATCAATGTTTGATTTTGCAAAGGGACACATTTCTGTTTAGCCAAAGTGAGCAGAGATGCCTTGTACTTGTGTGAACAGTGCAGATAACTTTTGCTATGTTCGTAGTGAAGTGACTTTTGCATCACAAAAGCGCAGTATAACCACTATGGTTAAGAAAGCCTATCACCTTTATTTTGGCTTCAAAATTGGAGATCAGGAAAGAGGTGGGCCCCACACATATGCTGCAACACTTGTGCAACAAATCTTCGCCAGTGGTTGAACAGGACAAGGAAATCTATGCCTTTTGCAGTGCCAATGATTTGGAGAGAGCCAACAGATCATACCAGCAATTGTTACTTCTGCATGGTGCCTCCAGTTGGGAAAGGTGTGTCAAAGAAGAAAAAGTGGACTGTGCATTATCCAAACATTCCATCAGCTATACTCCCGGTACCCATGGAGAAGGACTGCCGGTTCCTGATGCACCAGAATCATTCTCACTTGAGTCAGACGAGGAAGAGAATGAAACTTCTGGTCCTGAACCATCAATGTCACAGGACCCACATTTTCTCCCATCCTCCTCCTCTGAACCACACCTCATAACAAAAGGTGAACTGAATGACCTTGTCAAGGATTTGGAACTACCCAAGAGTAAGGCAGAGCTGTTGGGCTCCAGACTACAGCAGTGGAATCTCCTGGCAGGTGATGTTAGGGTTTCCATGTTCCGTGACCGTCAAAAGGATCTTGTCCCATTCTTCTTCATGGAAGGTGATCTTGTAGCCTGCAACAACATCGATAGTGTGATAGCAGCCCTCAACATCGTTCACGATCCAGATGAGTGGCGACTGTTCATTGATTCGTCGAAGACGAGTCTTAAAGCTGTTTTACTGCATAATGGCAATGTTTTGCCATCAATTCCAGTTGGTCATGCAGTCCATATGAGGGAAACCTATGACAACATGAAACAACTTTTGAGGTGCATAAATTATGACCAACATCAGTGGCAGCTTTGTGGCGATTTGAAGGTTGTAGTTCTCTTGCTTGGTCTGCAGACTGGATACACAAAGTACTGCTGTTTTCTCTGCAAATGGTATAGTCGTGCAAGAGATTCCCACTACATCAAGAAAGATTGGCCACTCCGACAGTCATTGGAGCCTGGGAGGAAAAGTGTTCAGAATTCACCACTTGTAGAATCAAGGAAGATTTTGTTACTACCCTTACACATCAAGCTGGGTCTGATGAAGAACTTTGTCAAGGCCATTGACAAAACACAAGCAGCTTTCAAGTATCTCCATGGAAAATTTCCAAGGTTAAGTGAAGCTAAGATAAAGGAAGGTGTCTTTGTTGGTCCTCAGATTCGTGAACTTTTTCGAGATGATAAATTTGACCATGCACTGCGTAGCAAGGAAAAGACGGCATGGAAAGCCTTCCAGTTAGTGGCAATAAATTTTCTCGGAAACAACAAGGCAGACAACTACAGGTTGTTGGTGGAAAACCTCCTCCAGGCATACAAAAGCCTTGGTTGCAACATGTCACTAAAGATACATTTTTTGCACTCTCATCTAGATTTTTTTCCACCGAACTGCGGAGCAGTGAGCGGCGAGCGATTTCACCAGGACGTTGCAACAATGGAGAAATGCTATCAGGGCAAATGGAGCCCATCAATGTTTGCAGACTATTGCTGGACAGTGACAAGAGATGCTCCATTTAATGAATACAAGAGACAAGCCAAGAAGCGCCGAGTAGACACTGAATAGGACTAGACTATGTACATAATAGTTTTTTGCCTTTTGTTTCATAATAAATTTTATTTATAACCCTTTTGCTGATTTTTAAAGTGTTACATAAACAGGACAGGTGAAATATTATCATGTAAAGGAACCATAAACCCATGAAAAGACCTAGGTTTACAATTTATGATTAAAACTCTGCTATCTACACAATGTACATAGACATCAAATGTAAAAACTTAAATATCTTAGAAACAGTAGCCAATCAGTTGTTTTAATTGTCATATTTGAATTCAGCACATCAAAATACATAATAAAGAGCACATTTTATCTCTGAAGCAGACGACTTCTCAAAAATTGTAGACTGGGGGGAGGGATAGCTCAGTGGTTTGAGCATTGGGGGGGCCACTTAGGGATCTGGGGCAAAATCAGTACTTGGTCCTGCTAGTGAAGGCAGGGAGCTGGATTTGATGACCTTTCAATGTCCTTTCCAGTTCTAGGAGATAGGATATCGCCATTAATTTTTTAGTGTAATACAAATAATACGTATATTCCTTGCACATTGTCATTGCTATCCCGTCCCAGAGCTCTTGGCTATGTCCACTTATGGTTAAAGGGACACTATCAATTTAGAAATCAAGTTTCTGTCCTAAAAGTATTTACCTGCTATTGTAAGTAGCTCCAAAGGTCACTGTAACTGGGGGAAAAAAAGGTAAAAATGTTTTCTCGGTTTGTGTGTATTTACAGCCCTTTGTGTACAGTCATTTTCACTGTTTTTTACTATGTATAAGCCACTTAGTTTCCCCTGTTGTTTGGATTTTTCAAACTTTTTAAAAAACACTTAAAAAAATTAACTGGCAGAGGGACAGGAAGGGGCGGGCGTGGTACCTGAAACTGCAGGTGGATGCTCTTCCTTTTTAAGAGTTTTAAATTTAGAAGTTTTTATCTCTAATGCTTCACTGTGATTTTTCCGTAAAAACTCACTTTATCTCTTTCATTTCCCTCTCTCCCTCCCCTCCCCCCGGTGGCCCTGCCAATGGTGGGGCACAGCAACATTAAAGTGCTGCTGCAGCAAAGGACCATCCTTAAAGCGCTGCCGTGGCAGCGCTTTAATGTCTCTGCCCCTTTTGCTTCCCCTGTCGGCGGCCCTGCCAGTACAGATCTTACCGGCAGGGCCCCCGACAGGGGAGGCAAAAGGGGTCAGCTGGGTATGGGCAAGTGGCTGTAGGTAAGATAATATGCCTATAGGCCTTTCTTTCTTTAAGCCCTTTTCTCTCTGACAACTGTGTTCCAATGAATGGATAAATAATATTTTGTTTTGAAGAAACTGTTTGGAGTCACCTTAATTTTCATACTGATCACTGCTCCTGAAGGAAAGATTCTAGTAGGGACCAAACCTGTTGGGAAAACAAGAATGGTAAAAAGGGGTGCTGTCACCCAGAGAGCCAGTATAAAAGTGGGGTGAATCATAGGATTCCATTGAGAGAAATGAAGGGGCTGGGCCTATCAATTGAAAGGGGAGCCCACCAAGACACTGAGTGAAGGATCAAAGGGCCAGCTTACCCTGGAACTATGACAAGAGGAAAATACAATTCCTTTTATTTGGCTGCAGATGGAAGAAGGCCTTATTGAAAATAATAAAGCTAGCAAAGGTATTTTATCCAGGAAGTCTGTCCTCTGAGAATGTTCTATAATGAAAAAGGCCAAATTAGTCAAAAATTATTTTAATTCTGTTAACAAAACAAGGAACCGTGAAGTCATTGGGAGATGAAGGGGTGCTCAGCATCTTGCAAGCTTTGGTTCCTTTATGGGAAGGTGTGATGAAGACCAGTATTTCATTTCTTCTTGTCTTTTCCCTATGAGGAAATGTACTGTCTAATTGTTCAAGAGTATCCACAGATTTCTTTTTTGACACTATTTTATATTTAATTTTGTCTGGTTGTTTCGTGGTGACATCACTGGGTTAAATCTTAGGATTTATGTCCGAGGTTCATTCACATATGTTGCTCATTCAGAATCAGTCTGCAGTTACTGAATAGTTATTCTGGAATATATGATTCAGATAGTTGATAAGTCTTTTATATCTTCACTTCACCTCTGGCCAAATTTTATGTTTTCTTTTTCCTTAAAGCTTTTAAAATGGCTTGTCAGGCAAGCCTTTGTGATTGGAAATAAAACTGTAATTTCCCAAGAGTTTTAGGCCTCCAAGAGGGTAAAGATTTTATAAAATTCTGATGTCAACATATGATCTATATTTGGTTCCACAATAGTTTTACATTCATTCTTGTGTTGTTTTGTCTCTCTTTCATAAACTGTTAACTTTCTAGAAAGAAAATATACATATTTAGAAGATCACCTCTGTGTCACCTCTGTAATTTATATATTATTTGTACAATTCTGTCATCCTTAACTCTAAATACATAAAAATCTAGTTTAAATTATTTTATTTACTTTTTACCTGGTCATTTTAACAACTCTAATTAATTGGCTTTATATGTATGTTAAAGGGCCCACAAAGAGCATCAGGGAACTATCACTGCTAACAGCTAAAGATTATCTCCTTTATCTCAGGTGGCAAAAACATTCATTTTTGGAGCTGAGGGACCAGGGTTTTAGTTCGAGGTGTGTGTGTCCGTCCATTGATTCTTTATGCCATATGGCTTTATTTTATAATTAGGGCACTGGAGTTTTTGAGAATTCGTGTTTATTTACAATTTTATGTAGACATCTGAGACGAAATCCTGGGCCTTTGGAAAAGCCCCCATTAACTTCAGTGTGGCCAGGATTTCACCTATAGTGCATTTTTTATTTACATTTTATTTTACATATTCTCACTGTTATCTAAGTAGACATAACATACTCTCTGGTTTACTGAGAGAGATATCAGGATGGGGAGTTACAAAATGTGTTTAAATAGTTCATAGAGGTGCAACCTTTAGTGACTTTGTCACTATAAGTTATATTACACTTCTTTGTCAAGAAAGTTAAAGATATCAGTGTCCCATGTTGTTGTTAGCAAGATACAGTGATCAGTTCAAGCTTTTCTGGAGCATTGTACTCTATACTTGCCCATACAAATGGTTACTTTCTATACCATCAGCTGGAGACTGGAGAAATCAGAGTTGTTACTACTCCAATACTAGATAGTTGCTACTTAGCATTTCTCATTTGTTTTCTGTCTCCAACAGATGTAAACATCCACTTGCTGGCAGTTATAATAATTAGTGCTAGGCTACAGATTTTATTTTTTTGTTACTCAAAGCTGCTGTCTAATGTAATGAGAGAGTTAGGCAGGGCCGGCTCCAGGCACTAGTGTAGGAAGCAGGTGCTTGGGGCAGCCAATTCAAAGGGGTTGCACTCCGTCTGGTATCGGGGCGACACGTCTGGGTCTTTGGTGGGAATTCGGCGGCAGGTCCCTCATTCCCTCTCTTCCTCTTTGAGCTGCTGCCGAAGAGGAAGAGAGGGAGGACCCGCTGCTGAACCGCCGCAGAAGAAGCAGCGTGATTGAGCTGCCGCCGAAGTGCTGCTGCTCTTTTTTTTTTTTTTTTTTTTTGGCTGCTTGGGGCAGCAGAAAAGCTGAAGCCAGCCCTGGAGTTAGGTCACCAGTTCCACCCTTAGGGTGACCAGACAGCAAGTGTGGGAGTGGAGGGTAATAGGCGCTTATATAAAAAAAAGACCCCAAAATTGGGACTGTCCCTATAAAATCAGGACATCTGGTCACCCTATCCACCCTGTAAATTAAAAGTAGTGCTTATCAGTGTTCTGGATCCAGCATTCAAGCCCTCGGGGGGAGATCCAAGTAATTCTATACCCATTTAAACATTTTGCCCAGTGGTTAATTGAGAATGTATCACTGATTGCTGTTTTAGTTACTATGTCAGTGGTTATTCTTGACAAATATATTTGCTCAGTGACATAGCTGATGCGTATTTTATTTGTGTGAATTTCTAAAGTGTTTAACTCCATAATATACTGTATCAGCATTGTATGTAGACTACAGAACGCTCCATCTGAGTGAGTTCCATCTGCATGGGTTTTCCAGAGCCTTGAGCCTGCAGTTAAGAAGATGCACCTTCAGCTCTTTCTACTCTATATCAGGACTCTTTTAGTCAGTGTGCAGGTGATTCTAGTTGTCATAGCGGGGCCCAGAAAGAGAGGTGGTCCTAGAGATTACAGCATTTTATCCTTTAAGGGATTTGATGATTAATTTTCAATCTTGAAATGGACCCACTAGTGTTGGAATGAGGAGCCAATGTAGATGGCAGAGCACCAGTGTACAGTACTGTACTCTTTTGCTTGTCATTTTCAGGGTGGGCTGCTACATTCTTATCTAGACTCAGATAGAATGAGTTTCAGTAGTCCAGCACAGAAGTTACTAATGCCCCAACCTTTGATCTGAGTTATCGTCAGAGAGGAATAAACAAAATTATCTTGCTAGCCATAGATGGAAGAAGGATTGTTGCTATTTGAGTGTTCAGGGTCAGTAATGACTACAGTAGGACCTAAGGCTGATCCACTCTCATGACTATAAGTGGACAAATGCCTTCATCTGAGGGAAAGTTGGTGATGATAAGCTGCCCGTAGAAATGTTTTCTTCTTCCGATTCTCATCATTTTGGTCTTTCCTACATTCAGCTTGAGCCAGCTCTTCTTTATCCATGTGTCAGAGTCAGCAAGTCTCTAACATATGGGCATTGTCACAACTCACAACATTGTCCACCTCTATGTGCTGGTAGAGGAAAAATAAACCTCTTGTCTGAGCTGTGATGAAGGACTTGAATAAACCATGTTCACTAGGAAAAAATAGTCTTCCATTAATACATGTGTGTAAGAATGATGTCCTTATTTATATCTGTACAAAATAATTGACAGTCTAATTGTAGAACCTTTCAACTATAAAGGTGTAACCTTAAAATGGGAGCCCTGCACCCATGCCCTTTTCAAACTGCTTGTATAGTCACCATTTTTCATCCGGGCCACATACACACTACATTATTATGCCAAATTTTATGAGCATTTATATATGTACCAAACTGGTTTTGATACTCCCCAAATAACTATTAACACAGTTACAGTGATTGCTATTAAATAATCAACATTTACCATGAATTGGTATCTGTTAGTAAATGTCACCTTGTAATAGTGACCACTTTACACTTGCACATTTTTAAAAAACTTTAATTATATCTGGGTATTAGTTTGTGCAATTAACATATCAACACATACTGTCTTCATTTGTACCATAAGTTATTTTACTTCATTAGCAGGAGTTAAAAATATTTTAATTACAAAGCCGTGCCATAGAACAATCAGCTTAGTAAATGCAAAGGTTTTAAATCTCCTAGTTGCTTTGTAATCACATTTGCCTGAAGATGTGGGTTAGTCCTACCAAGCTAGTCTTCTGTGTCAGGCAAATCTTGCTTCTCAAAGGCAAACTGGCTTTGAGTTGCTCTCAGTTATCTCTGCTACTACTGCTCAACTCGTGATTGTGTGCACAGGGTCAACATTGTGGTAGAACAGAATGGGTTTCTCTTTTGGCCCTTTTGTTTCCAGTAAATCTTCATCTCATTGTTTGACTTGGTCACAGTTTGTCTGTATGCAGTGTTCTAGCTGTGTTTCCCAGGATATTATAGAAACAAGGTGGGTGAGATAGTATCTTTTATTGGACCAACTTCTGTGGTTGAGGGAGGAAAGCTTTTGAGCTTACACAGAACTCTTCTTCAGGTCAGCTCTTTTTCAGAAGAGCTCTATTAAGCTCAATAACTTGCCTCTCTCACACACAGAAGTTGGTCCAATAAAATATATTATCTCACCCACCTTGTCTCTACAATTTGTCTGGTCCAGCTAAATTTTTTCACTCCCAAGGTCAGTTCCCCCTCAAACTTTGGCTCTGGTTCTTTGCTCCAAAATATGGTCTCTAGCAAATCCTTGTCTCTGATTCTTCCATACTTATGGCTTAGTGCTTGGTTTACTATGCATACTTCATTCTCACTATCTATTAGTATCTAATGTTAGGTTTGTGCAAAATATATGTCCATATTTATGTATTTATAGATAGATATTAACTCTGGGTTTAAGTTGGACATGAGGATTCTGAGTTTTCCTATTAATACACTGCTGTGAATTTTCAGATTACCCCTGTAAAGAATCCTACAGAGTATGATCAAATCTGTGTTCACAAAACAGCACCTCTCCCATGGAGCTGGAAGCAGCTGCATAATTAAACTGATGAGACTCACTCAGCTCCTAGTTAGTTTCACTCATCTACTTCTGATGCAGCTAGGATGTATGTAGGTGTGATTCCCCACTGTCCTGGAGGTGCTCTGGGTAAAGAAAAGATTAACATGGAAGGAGAGAGATGAGACATAAACAGTAGGGTCAAAGAAGGGGAAGAGATGTGGGGGAAAGAATTGATAGAGCAGTTAAAGGAAAGCAAGAGAAATGAACAAAAGGAGAGAGAGCCTGTCTTGAAAATAACAGAAAAACAGGGGGGAAAAGAAGGAGGAGACAACTCTTCCCCCCCCCCCCCCAAAAAAAAAACCCCAAACCCCCACCACCAGCCAACAGGGCCAAAAAAAAAAAAATGCCTGTGATGACTGCTCTACTAACACCGTCCTTTGAGGGAGAGATTTCTCACCTTTCCCAGCCAAATGGGGTAGCACTACATCTGCAGACCCATCAGTATCTTACTCTTCAACTAGAAGAGTACCTTGATCAACTAGAGCAGGGGGTTCCCAGACTTTTTGCTGGCTTGACCCCAATTTAATGAATTATTTCCTCCCAGGATCCCAGACAGTATGGAGGATGCCATTTTGAAGAGCAAAATATTGTGCATGCAAGATCACACTGTACAGAGTAAAGTGGTGTCCTCCACACAGTAGGGATTGCCGTTGCAAGCCACAGTTAGAGGACCGCTGAACTAGAAGGAGGGTTGCTGTGGTATGGGGCTTTGATGTGTGTGGGTGCAGTGGTACAGGGAGAATGGGATGAGTGCTGAAAAATACTGATAAGTGAATAGATTGTAGAATTGGGGCATGGACCAAAACAAAGCATAGAAAAGCAAAGAGATGCACAGAAAACAAAAGGAAAGGAAGAGCATGGAAGAAATTGTGGAGTATGGCAATAATGACAATCATTTGCTCTTATATAGCACTTATCATTGGTTGATCTCAAAGTGCTTAACAAAGGAGGTCAGTGTCATTATCCCCATTTTATAGATATGGAAACGGAGACAGAGAGAGGTAAAGTGATTGTCCCAAGGTCACTCAACTGACCAGTTGCAGAGCTGGGAATGGAACCCAGGTCTCCTGAGTCCCAATTCGGTGGGCTATCCAGCAGGTCATAAATGTGTGAAATGCAATGAAAGGAGAAAAAGACACAGATTCCTGGGGGTGATTGGGAGCAGATGATGGTCAATAACTGAATTTTAGGGATGATATTTTATTTCTTCCTATATTTTGGTGACTCAAAAGAAACTCAGAAAAAACACATACACCCTGAAATTTTGAAATTGCCCCCTCTGCCATTAAACTCCTGAAAAATGGCTGAATCACATAGCTTTGTGTGTGCATTGTCGTATTGGTTAGTGAAAAGGCAGCTGTCAATCCCAGCACTGTAGGGGATTGTAAACTTTTCTGCCTAACCAAGTTTGTAATACAGTTGACTAAATTAATCAGAGTTATTAACTGAACACAAAGGTTGTTTATAGATATGAGAAACCTTCATGCCTTTTCCAGCTACAGAGCAAAACGGTATGAAGTACTCATATGAGATCTGCAACAGTTAAAAGAGTACATTTTGAAGTAAGAGACTATGAGATATTTTGCTCTCATGGCCTGGAACACAGTAGACATTCAATGCAAGTATAAAATTATCCATTTTAATTTACACTTCCATATTAAATGTTTTTACCATTTTGTTTATGTTTCATGTAACTACTAGCCTTCATAACCTAGATTTCACTGCCTATTCTCTTTTCCTTGTCTCAAAATACAAAACACTATTGTCTGTTTCCATGGAGTTTCAGTAACTGGTGTTTTGAATAACAACTCAGTCGTCTAAGAAAAACTGTTTTGTCTATTTTTGCTGAACCAAAAGGTTTCATCTCTGTTTTTGCATACATATTAGATAGCACTCCCTCAATCTAGTAAAGGGGGGAAAAAAGGGCAGACATCTGAATTATTTTAAAATACAGATTTATTTAAATAAAAGTACAACTATTTAGGGTCCTGAAGAGGAAAGGATAGACCTAAAAAGGAATATGTTCTTGTTTCTAAAAATACTGTTTAATAAAAAAAAGTAATGTTCTTTTAAAAAAATAATTCACAATAGACTTTTTGCTTCAATTAGATTCTTAATCTCCTAAATTCATTTTTAAAATTTCAGAGCTGGTGGTCCAAGGCTTTTACTGAGAATGACATTAGGAACAGAAATTACTACCCATCTCCAGGCCTCTTCATATGCAGCATCAGACCGAAACTTTTTGAAATGGGACCTGTCACCAGAGCAAATCAGAACAAGGACAGAAGATCTGATCATGAAAACAAAGCAAGTGTATGACAATGTTGGAATGCTTGATTTTGAAAAAGTAACATATGAGAACACTATGCAGGCTCTGGCCGACATAGAAGTGGAGTATACAGGTGAGTATGTGGAGTCTAATACCTTCCTTCTCTGAATTCATCCTATCCACAAAACAGAGTTCTGGAAGCAATGCAGCAAAAGCAGTTACCACCCGTGAGTCTGATCTGTGCCCTTCACGGCTAGAGAAAGTGGAGATCTCAGAAGTGATATCCATTCATATTCATTTTGACCTCGCCACAGTATTTGTTATGATTAGCCATGAAATTCTGCGGCCCAGCCTTAGAGACATGGCAAGGGTTAGCAAGACTATGCTGATATTGCTTCGCTCATTTCTCTCAGACTACATCGAGAGAGCATGATGGGCATATGCTCCTCCACTTTCGAAGTCCTCACCTGTGAAATCTCAGTGACCCATCCTGTTCTTGTCAGTGACTGCATGGAGCCACTTGGGGGCACTGTGCAACAGCATGGACTAAAATGTCTAGAGTACACATATGACGTCCAGCTTTACAATTACTTTCACATCATACATAAAAAGCACTTTCCTTCAGCCATTTGAGGACCTGTCTGAGACCAGTATCTGAAGTTAGATCAGGTGACTGATGTGATGCTAGTCGGGGGAGGGAAGCATTTCAGAGAACTCATGTTCTAACATCCTCCTCCAGTGAGGGCATCTGCTCTGTATTAAGTCTGTAGCCTTACCCTTCTCTTAGACTCTTCACAGCTTCTGTGCACCAAGTAACCATGACTATGGTTATTATACCCCTTTCCCGTTACCGCCGGCAAGAAGACTGTCGTGAACAATCTTGATCCAAACAGCCTCCTGTCAGATTCAGAATTAGTCACAGTAATGATCAGTGATCCATGCATTCATGACCTCCAGCCTGAATTATTGTAGCTCTCTGTGTGTAGGAATAAAACTACCAGGCTTAAATTAAAAATAAACGTAAATAAATAAATAAAAAGCTACTGTTGGTTCAGAACGCAGAAGCAATCTGCCCAGCTGCAGAGGCTGTGAAGAGTACATATCACTCCAGTGCTCTTCTCTCTTCCCTGGGTCTTATCAGAATACTAGTTCAGATTTAAGCTTTGGGTCCCAGTCTTCAAAGCTCTACATGGGACTGGTCTCACTTTCCTTAGGGATCACTTATGATATGTGATGATGACCTCCCACAACAGCAGCATTCCATTAGAACTGTAAATACATAAGAGCGGCCGTACTGGGTCAGACTAAAGGTCCATGTAGCCCAGTATCCTGTCTTCTGAAAGTAGCCAATGCCAGGTGCCCCAGAGGGAATGAACAGAACAGGTAATCATCAAGTGATCCATCCCCTGTCGCCCATTCCCAGCTTCTGGCAACCAGAGGCTAGGGACACCATCCCTGTCCATACTGGCTAATAGCCATTGGTGGACCTATCCTCCATGAACTTATCTTGTTCTTTTTTGAACCCTGTTATAGTCTTGGCCTTCACAACATCCTCTGGCAAGGAGTTCCACAGGTTGACTGTGCGTTGTGTGGGAAAAAATACATCCTTTTTGTTTTAATTCTGCTGCCTATTAACCTTGGAACTGTCAGCCTTGAACATTACACTCACATGAGCAGGGGAGAGAGCTTTCCCAGGAACTGGCCCATGTACCTGGAACTCATTCACAGAAAAGACCCAGATGACCACAAACCTCAGGAGCTTCAGAGCAAAATGTAAAACTCACTACTTCATTTGAACCATCTTACTATAACACCCGCAAAACAAATAAAATTCAGGCCCTACAGATTGGCGGGGAGGGTAAACCACATTTGTATGTTCATCCCATGATTTTGAGAGAGAGAGAGAGAAACAAGATGCCACAGTGTTTGGTTGTGTATAGTGTCTTAGTTTTTCACAAAGCTTTTTTGGTTCATCTTAAAATCTGTAACCAACTAATCTTTAGAACCTTCATCTGCTAGTATGACAAAAAGCATTTGTTACACTTTTGTGTAAAATGTTTGAACAAAGCATAACATGCAGGATATTAGCACTTTTTTAAAAGGCAAAACTATAATTAGATTTAATCAAGTCCTAATTAATTAATATAGCTAGTCATTTCAAATACTTTTTTAATTAGAGGACCTATGTTCATGTTTGTTATTAGTACAGGGGCATGACAGCATTGCTGAGAATTTAGTTTATTTTTCATTTCCGTTCAAAATTATGTTAGCTTGTGATCTCTCATAGTCCAAAATAATCACACATCATCTCCCTCAGTTTTCTTATTGCTTGCTTTTATTAGTAACAAACAGACTTGGTCATATCTGTATTTTCTCCTGCCAATTTTTGAATAATTTGAGGGAGAATTGTAAAGATTCAAAACTTGCTACTTCCAATATTCTAGAGAGAGAATCTGTGACATCCATTAAAAATAATGTATTTAAAAATATCTACTTTCTGTACTTTTAAAAGATTAATCTAATTTCAAAAGATAAAATTACTTCAATGCTTTAAATATATCTGTATTAAACTTTTACTAACTCAAAATTGACCTTGTGGAACGATTAAAGTGGGGACATTTGCCAGGGCAGTTAGGCTTTGATAATATACACCATCAGTGAAATATGCATTTGTTCTAATTGTAATTGCTACTGTGTATATAATTGTATTGGTTCATTTTTTACATAATCTGTAATCCATTCATTATCTGTAAATCCTAATCAGTGGTTGCTTCAGGTATCTGTTTATATAAGTTTATTTCTGAAAGCTTGTGTAAAAACTAAATAGAATGATTTATTAAAATAACTTGTCTATTCCTAGAAAGTTCCTCATCTTGAAAAAAATTAACATGGACTGACTGCATTGTAAGTGCTCGGTGCATTTTTTAAAATGTATTTTTATTTTAACAGTGGAAAGAAGCATGCTGGATTTCCCGCAGCATGTCTCGTCCAACAAAGATGTGCGCTCAGCAAGCACAGAAGCTGACAAAAGACTTTCTTATTTTGATGTGGAGATGAGCATGAGAGAAGATGTGTTTCAGAGGATTGTTTATTTGCAGGTAAATGACAATGAAGATAACTAAAAATAACCTGTAGAGGAATATGTAAGGTGCCAGGAGTGAAACTTTTTTTTCCAATAAATTAGTACATGCTGTGCTTTTCAATATCCCCATCACTTCGTTAATCTCAATCACTGTTAAATCCACTATCAACTCAATAGAGCTGTAGTGTATGTATTACATGAGGGGCCTCATTTAAATTCTCTTGCTTCAAAAAGCTAAGGATTTTGCTTAAAGAAAACCTTTACCAGATACCTGGGGGAAAAGGAGCATTCTCTCACATTGATATTTGGCTGCCAGATACGCTTGTGTGCACACTCGTTCACTGTTTCTTACTTCATTGGAGTTAGGAATGACTACTTTTTTTTTATTGTTTAAATTATTCTAGAAGTCAGTAATGCTTGTCTAGATGGACCTTTGGTCTGACCCGGTACGGCCATTCTTATGTTCATATTTATGGGCATTTGTAGCAGTCACGTGTGAAAACCAAATATAAATATCTACAATAATTACTGTCGGTCAACAGAATTATTTCATATTCACCTTGGTATTCTTTCTATTTATTTTCCCTTTGTGACGATATTTGGCATTTACATCTATTTCAGAATACTATAGTGTTTCTAATTTCTTTTTGTTAATCCTTTAAATTAGTTTGAGGGTTTTCCCCCTTCAGTTAAACAGTACAAGAATATGCAGATATTTATTAATCATCTATTTAATACTGATATGTGACCTGGGCTAAGATCTCAGATCTGAATACTCCTAAAATTCACAATGTCTGGGAGAAGAACATTTTTGGTGGAGGACATGAGGCTGTGTAATTCGCTTCCACTAAGACCAGGCTGAATCTTGCCACTTCCAGGTTATGATGCACGACTCCTCTGCTCTTGCAGGTTGTTGCCTCAACTGCACCTGGAGAATGACTTTTCCAAGTGAGTTTCTAAAGGAAGAGGAGAGACTGAATTAAAACCATTGAAAACATTGAAGCCATCTTAATAATCCAGCCTAGTTTATTTCAATGTAGTATTTCTATCAAATTAGGATTTCCATGGAATTTTCAGGGCTAAAGCATGGATTCTTAATTTAAACATCATGAGCCTGCTTAGGGCCAGGTTAACAGTACAGTGGAAACAGGGCCCCTGAGAATCTCATATTATTTATTTTCATAGTATCCCACGAAAAGTTGGATGTTATAATTTAACATCTAGGACAGGGGTTGGCAACCTTTCAGAAGTGGTGTGCTGAGTCTTCATTTATTCACGCTAATTTAAGGTTTTGCGTGCCAGTAATACATTTTAACATTTTTAAAAGGTCTCTTTCTATAACTCTATAATATATAACTAAACTATTGTTGTCTGTAAAGTAAATAAGGTTTTTAAAATGTTCAAGAAGCTTCACTTAAAATTAAATTAAAATGCAGAGCTCCCAGACCGGTGGCCAGGACCTGGGCAGTGTGAGTGCCACTGAAAATCCGCTCACGTGCCGCCTTCGGCCCGCCTGCCATAGGTTGCCTACCCCAATCTAGGATCTCCTAGATCTCTCTCTGACCCCAGGCCCATTTTTACTCCCTTAATGCAGGCCTGAGTCTGCTAAAGTTATTTATCGTGCTTATGTTACTTCCTAAATCACTCTTATACATCCTTTTCCACCAATATTTTTTGAAAATGGTTTTTTTTTATGTCTAATCAAATAAAAAAGCTTTTCCCAAATATTAAGGAAAGAATTCTATCCTAAGTTTATGTGGTAGATGTATATTCCAGATTTCCTTCTATAGGAAATTTTTACTCCAGTGATTTAAACCCTTGAATATAGGTGTTTATAATAGTTTCTTAATTGTAATGTGTATGATGAAGCGATAATATTAAGCCTACTCATTCCTACCAACTGCACATACTGGCTAGCAGGGGCATGCTTAAGAATGTTATCAAACCTCCCCACCCACACATCCTTAGAAAACACAGCCTGTTTAAACAGTTGCTACTACCCTAGTTTCCAATATTCCACATAGTCTCCTTTTTTTAGTTCTCCTTAAAGACTTGTTCACGCAATACATGGAATATTATTGTTGTTCAAAACTGAAATTAAAAATTATATTATGTAAATATCAGCAAAGTGACATTCAGAAAGCAATTATCCTTAATTCTGAAGAACTCAGAATAATCATGTAAGGTAAAGTACTCAAATTTAGAACCTCTGTCACAAATCTTGTACCTCAGAGAAACATTGGGTGAGGTGAAATATCATTAATAATTAGAAGTTTAAAATTCACACCATAACACATTAAGTCCATGATTGCTGTAAAATCTTACACCATTGCTTATCTTTAAACACATGACTAGCCTACTTAAAGTGAAAGGGACTATTTATGTTCATGAAATTAAGCCTGTGCACAAATGTTTGCAGGATGGAGCATTAGACAGCTTCAAGGCAGCTATAGTGATATTTCGGTTTAAAAGTGTGTTTTAAGAGGTGGTTGTTAGAGTGAAAGTGAGTTAAGAAAAAAATCCCACATGGGGCCAAACAAATTCAATTTGGAATTCTGTAACTTTTGTCCTTAATTTTAATTGTAGTAATAGAACTTTACACATTGGAATACTCCTGTTTTTTCTACTCGTCATCTTCCATTTAATATAATTTCAGCAAATATGTGATCTTGGACATCTAAAGCCTGAAGCTAAGCGATACTTAGAAAAGTCAATTCAAATGGGAAAAAGGAATGGACTCCATCTTCCCAAAGAAGTCCAGAATGTGAGTATGGGTTTCCTATATTTATAATATGAAGAAAGTATGGTTTCACTGCTATGAAGAATTTCCTAAGTGTATATTTTTGCTTATGTGCTCAGGTCTCAGTTAAGTGCTGCTTTGAGGCCATCCTTACTCTTAGAGACTGTAATGATGATAATTTGTACAAGACAAAGAAATAAAAATAAAAGATTTTAAAATAAGCTCAAGATTTTTGAGAGCAGGTAATGATTTTAAATTCCTGATTTTTTGAGTAACTAACTTGAGACAACTTAAAAGGAGCCTGATTATCAGAAAGTGGAAGGCAGCACTCCCTAAAAATCAGGCCTCTTTAGGACATCCAAAATTGAGCACCCAAAAATTGAAAAGCTCTGTGTAAGCTTGAAAGCTTGTCTCTTTTACCAACAGAAGTTGGCCCAATCAAAGATATTACCTCACCCATCTTGTCACGCTATTAAACAGCACAGACTTGTGAACCTGAAGTGACCCTCTGTCTTTCCCTGGTAATTGTTCCCAGTGCAAACCCTTCAATTGACAGGAGCTGAAATCTCGGTTATGCATATTTATATTATGTTAAGGTTCCTGATGCCTCTAGAAGATCATTAGAAACTATATGTAAGAAGACTGTTGGTGGCTCAGAGTGAAGTAAAATCTTGACTATTATTAAAATCTCACCAGCAGCAGAAACAAATGAATCACAATGTATACAAACTATATGTATGTAAATTTGGTAGTAAGGAGCCAGAACACCTCAGAAGTCAGCCTGATATGTCAAAAATATTTTGCTCATCCAATTTCTTGTGTTTAAGAAAAGATTTTGGAATGCTGTTCTCTTTCATAGATGTTATTTTCTTTATGCCATATATTTAAAGGTCCCAAACTAGTCTAGGAGCGATTTAATTTTTCATCAGCTTGTTGACACACCTTTGTTGTCTCTCTGCTCCTTTTGGAGCCATCTACTGATTATCTTTAGGACAGCAATTCCCATTGAAATACAACAGCAAATTTTATTTAAAATTAAAGTTAGACTTTTCAAATGAGAGAGAGAGAGGAACTAAACGTTAATACATAAAACTACTTTAGAGCATTATTGACATCAGTGGTTCTCAGCCTGTGGTCCTGGAACCACTGGAAGTCCACAGACTATGTCTAAGGAACCCACAAAAGACTTTGACTGAAAACTGACTGAACAGAATTCAGCTATATATATACAGACAATAGATTTCCAAAGGGGTCCACACCTCCATTAGAAATTTCCAAAAGGGGCCGCACCTCCATTCAAAACTTTTTAGGAGTCCACAAATGAAAAAAAGGTTGAGAACCACTGATTTACATGACCAATCCCTTGTGAGTTAAGAAGATATACTTCTAACATGTAAGTTTGGGGTAAAAGAAAATCTTAGAGAAAGTTAAATTCTTTGTACATGTAGGGCAGCAATAGGTAGTTACAATTTTGGTTTGTGATGGTCAGTTCAATTTATATTCTATTTAGGAAATAAAGACCATGAAGAAAAAATTGAGTGAGCTGTGTATAGACTTCAACAAAAACCTCAATGAGGAAAACACATTTCTCATGTTTTCTAAGGATGAACTTCGTGAGTATTGTATTTCTCTTTCTTTAGAACTGCAGTTAAATTTCAGGAATCCTTTCTGTGCAGTTCTTAGGTAAGGTTCAATTGTCATACAGTATCTAGGAAATGAAATTGTAACACTGGTACAGCCTGTACTGGCTTCCTATCCTTCTCCAGATCCAACTCAGGATTGCCTTTGTGTAATTAAAAATTCTTAATGGACTTGCTCCACCTAATCTCTCAGGTCTTGTGTTACTTATTACCCTGCCAGCCCACTCTACTCTTCCCATCTTTGCTTTTCTCTGTCCTCTCCCCTCACATCTCCACCATTGGGCTTCACACTCCATTTGTAGTGTTCCATCTATCTAAAACACTTTTCTGCTGTTCAGGAAGTTAAACTACTTAAATATTACTTTAAAGCCTTCATTTTCGGTTTATTGTATCATTCACTGTCTCGCTAAAGGATTTGGTGATCCCGGGTCTGGAGGTCACTCTGTCAAATGTATTTTATGAGTTAAATAAAATTAGAGATTTTTAAAACTATAATCTGTTTTTAAATGGGATTATCTTGTTAAATATATTTCTGCTTCTTATAAGTGAGGTGTTCATAATTTTAATATTGTTTGATTTGATTTAAAAAAGTCACTAACAATTAACCGTAACATGTAGGGTTGTATTTCGTAGAGGAGTTTTTAAACTACAATCTGGAGGAAAGCCGAGAGGTGCATAAAGTAAAAATCATAATGAATTAAATAGTAATATAAAATCTCTCTGGATAAAAATTCCATGCTTGAATAACAAGACGATAGCAGTAGGAATATACTACCGACCACCTGGCCAGGATGGTGAAGGTGATTGTGAAATGGCCTAGGAGATTAGAGGGGCTACAAAAACAAAAAACGAATAATGAAGGAGGATTTCAACCATCACCATATTTATTGGATACATGTCACCTCAGGATGGGATGCAGAGATAAAATTTCTAGGCACCATTAATGGCTGCTTCTTGAAGCAGCTAGTCCTGGAACCCACAAGGGGAGAGGCAATTTTTGATATAGTCCAAAGTGGGGCACAGAATCTGGTCCAAGATGTGAATACTGCTGAACCACTCAGTAATAAACTATAATTAAATTTAACACCCTTATATGGGGGGGTAAAAATACCAAAGAAGCTCCCCACAGTAGTATTTCCTTTCAAAAAGGTGAACCACACAAAAACGAAGAAGCTGCTTAAATCGAAATTGAAAGGAACACAAATAAGAGTGGAATACAGACAAGCTGCATGGAAACTAGTTAAAAACAGCATAATGGGGGTCAAACTAAATGTATATCCCAAATTAAAAAAAAAAAAAAAAAAACAGTAGGAGGACCAGAAAAATGCCACTGTTTCTAAACAGCAGAATGTAAATGGATGTTAAAAGCATACTTTAAAAATTGAAAGTCAAACTGTACTGAGGAAAATTGAAAGGAGTATAAACTCTTTCAAGTGAAGTGTAAAAGTATAATTAGGCAGGCCAAAAAAGAATTTGAAGAACAACTTGCAAAAGACACAAAAATTAACAGCAAAACTTCTTTTTAAGTACATCGGAAGCAAGAAGCCTGACAGTGACTGGGGCCACTGAACAATCAAGGTGCTAACAGGGCACTCAAGAAGACAGGGCAATTTCAGAGAAGCTAAATGAATTCTTTTTATTTGTCTTCACTATAGAGAATGTGAGGAAGATTCCCACATATGAGCCATTCTTTTTAGGTGACAAATCTGAGGACCTATTCCAGATTGAGGTGTCAGTAGAGGAGGTTTTGGAATAAATTGATAATTTAAACAGTAATAAGTCACCAGGACAAGATGGTATTCACCTAAGAGTTCTGAAGGAACTTAAATATGAAATTGCAGATCAACTAATTATGGTATGTAGCCTATCACTTAAATCAGTCTCTGTACCAGATGACTGGAGGATAGTTAATGTAAAACATGGATTTTTTTTTCTTTTTTAAGAAGGCTCCAGAGGCAATCCTGGCAATTACAGGCCGGTAACCCTAACTTCAATACCAAGCAAACTGATTGAAACTATAGTCATGACAGAATTATCAGACACACAGACAAACATGTTATGTTGTAGAAGAGTCAGCATGGCTTTTGTAAAGGGAAATCATGCCTCACCAATCTCTTAACATTTTCTGAGGGTGTCAACCAGCATGAGGACAAGGGTAGTCTAGTTGTTACAGTGCGCTTGGACTTTCAGAAAGCCTTTGACAAGGTCCCACACCAAAGGCTCTTAAGCAAAGTAAGAAGCCAGGGGATAAGGAGGGTCCTCTCATGGATTGGTAACTGGTTAAAAGTTAGGAAACAAAGGGTAGGAATAAGTGGTCAGTTTTCACAATGGAAAGTGGTAAACAGTGGGGTCCCCCAAGGATATATATTGGCTCCAGTGCTGTTCATAAATGATCTGCAAAAACAGGTGAACAGTAAGGTGGCAGCGTTTACAGACAACACAAAATTAAGCAAGATAGTCCAAAGCTGACTGTGAAGAATTACAAATCACAAAACTGGGCAACAAAATGGCAGATTAAATTCACTGTCGATAAGTACAAAGTAATACACATTGGAAAACATAATCCCAACTATTTATACAAAATGATGGGATCTAAATTAGTTGTTACCACTCAAGAAAGAGATCTTGGAATCATTGTGGATAGTTCATCTGCTCAATGTGCAGCGGCAGTCCAAAAAGCTAACCATGTTAGGAACCATTAGGAAAAGAATAGATAATAAAACAGAAATACCATAATGCCACTATATAAATCCATGGTGTGCACACACCTTGATTACTGTATGCAGTTCTGGTCACCCCATCTCAAAAAAGATGTATCAAAATTTGGAAAAGGTACAGAGAAACACAACAAAAATGATTAGGGGTCTGGAACAGCTTCCAGATGAGTAGAGATTAAAAAGACTGGGACTGCTGAACGTATTAAAGAGACGACTAAGCAGGGGATATTTGCTTCAGGTAAATACTCACCAGCAACTACACCCCACACAACAAAAACACTAACCCAGGAACTAAACCCTGCAACACACCCCGGTGCCAACTCTGTCCACATATCTGTTCAAAGGACACCATCATAGGACCTAACCATATCAGCCACACCATCAGGGTCCCGTTCACCTGCACATCTACCAATGTGATATATGCCATCATGTGCCAGCAGTTTCCCTCTGCCATGTACATTGGCCAAATCAGACAGTCTCTACGCAAAAGAAAGAATAAAGCATCAAGAATTAGAACATTCAAAAACCAATAGGAGAACACTTCAATCTCCCTAGACACTCAATAACAGACTTAAAAGTGGAAATTCTTCAACAACAAAAACTTCAAAAACAGACTCCAACAAGAAACTGCAGAACTGGAATTAATTTGCAAACTGGACACCATCAAATGAGGCCTGAATAAAGACTGGGAGTGGATAGGTTACTACAAAAACTAATTTTCCCCCTGCTGATACTTGCACCTTCTTGTCAACAGTTTGAAATGGGCCACCTTGATTACATTGAACTCATTAGCACTACAAAAGTGATTTTTCCTCCCTTCTTGTCAACTGTTGAGAATAGCCCACTTCCACTTTAATTGAATTGGCTCGTTAGCACTGACTGCCCCTCCCCCCACTTGGTACGGCAACTCCCATCTTTTCATATGCTGTGTATTTATATGTCGCTACTGTATTTTCCACTCCATGCATCTGATGAAATGGGTTTTAGCCCAGGAAAGCTTATGCTCAAATAAATTTGTTAGTCTCTAAGGTGCCACAAGGGCTCCTCGTTGTTTTTGCTGATACAGACTAACATGGCTACCACTCTGAAACCTGTCAATGAAATTAATAGACAGCAAGTTTAAAACAAACGTAAGGAATGCGTCTTTACACAATGCACAGTCAACCTGTGGAACTTGTTGCCTGGGGATGTTGTGAAGGCCAAAAGTATAACTGTTCAAAAAAAAAAAATTAGATAAGTTAATGGAGGATAAGTCCATCAATGGCTATTAACCAAGATGGTCAGGGATGCAACCAGATGCTTGGGGTGTCTGTAAACCTCTGACTTCCAGAAGCTGGGACTGGATGACAGGGAATGGATCACTTGATAAATTGCCCTGTTCTGTTCATTCCCTCTAAGCATATGGCACTGGCCATTTTCAGAAGACAGGGGTCTGCACTATATGGACCGTTGTTCTTATGTTTCTTATATTAAACTGGTCTGCAGTAAAACAAATGAATTACTGTTTTATGCACTAAACATTGTTCTGATATTTTTAAAAAAGAATTTATACTTGAAAAATCCTTTTTTGAATGTTGTTAATTTATATTCCACAGAAGCCCTTCCTGATGACTTTATTAATAGTTTAGAGAAGACTGAAAAGAACAAGTATAAAGTTACCTTAAAGTATCCCCACTATTTTTCTGTCATGAAAAAGTGCTGCGTTCCAGAAACAAGAAGAAAAATGGAAACTGCCTTTAACACAAGATGCAAGGAGGTACATCAGATATTTAATTTATGAAATTCTAAGTATGGCTAGTAATGGTAGTAGATAAAAAATGTATTAATCAGCTGGTACTTTAGAATTTCTAATAATGAAATTCAATACAATTAATAAAAGAAGGCCATAACTGCCTATTTGACTGTAGATCATTTTTATACAAAAATCAGTCCAGGTCTGTCTGCTTCTTCCATTCACTCACTGTCTGAAGAATCTTCTTGGACAGCATTGTTAAGAATTTATTTTAAGCAGTAAATTCTACCTAGTTAGATTTTACTACCTTTTCCCCTTTCCAAACAACTGTACATTTAAGTAAACATACACAATTACTGTGCACATTGCAAAGTCTGTAAAACCTGTCACAAGGTTTTAAAATAAATAGTGTACATATCTAAATGAACTGATCTCCCGGCTACTTAGTTTATCCAAGTACTTGCCCACAAAATATACCCTAATAAAGTCATGCTAATCTTAGTGATCCATAGAGATTTTTGTTTTTTATAAATATGCCAGGATCTCCAACAAAAAGATATTTCTGTAACTAATCTTTCTAAATGTTAGTTTTAATCGGTTAATGACAAATTATTGAGGTAAAAGTGCAGAAAATGTATGACAAATCATCCCATTTTTATTTTATACTTCCATAATAAATTCTTACCTAGTGTTCTGGAAAACATGGCTAGGAGATTTGTTTACCAATAGGATCAAATTACTTCTTTAAAGTGCTGTTTGGTAGCTAGAAATATTAGCATAACATGCAATATTAATAAACCACCTCACAAATAAACTGCTTTTTCTTTCTCTGTTCCAGTAAGCTAATTCATCTTTTCCATACAGTCATGATTTAGTACCTGATTAGATTTATTTCTCTCTATTATGATTTGATTTTGATTAAAATATCTCGGTTTGCTTTCATGCAAATCTCTCCTTTTTGAAGCCAGCAGGCTTGTAATTGTTTTCCACTTTGCTCTCATGATAAACATGAAACCATAGAAGATTGTGCTTCAGTCCTTTCAGTATTCCTGATCTTGTAAAAGGAACCACACTTAAAAAAGGAGTGTTATGTGGCAGTACATAGTATAGTAGCATAGTGTATCTACTCTGTGTACTTGAATATATCTTTTATTAACACAAATATGAGCTATTGTAGATGTTTTAAGGAAAGAATCAGACTGTGTTGCTGCCAATATTCATCAGTACTCAAACCTTGACACAACATTATATTTACAGGAAAAAATTGTGGTAGAGAAGATCTTATTTTCTAGAACAAATTGTCATATATTCGCAGTTGAGGTCCAGCCCATCGACATAATTTTAGTGTTAGGCACTGTCCTGCTAGAGATAGAGGCTTGACGCTAGCACTCACTCACTACTGGTCTGTGGAATGAGGATCCTTAAGTGGGTTCCTACTGGGAGTCCTAAAGATCCAGGTTCAAAGTCAAGTCTCTCACTAAGACTCGTTATATTGCTCTGGCAGTGTAAATGGGCAGTAAAGTGGACAATGAATTCATGCTCACTTTATGGTCCCTTTACCCTAGTAGAACAGTGTAAAAAGCCCTTCATGTAAATAGGAATCAGGCTCTAAGACTTGGCATTGAACCTGGATCTAGACCTCAGTTTCTCATTCCACAGACAAGTAGTGAGTGGGAATGCTAGGAGGCACTTTATACTGCTCTACAGTGACCTCTCTTGCCAATTAAAGGACAGAAGTAGTGAGCTCCAGACTGAGTCCAGCTAAATACGCTGTGGCTGAGAAGATGGGTGTAGCATGGGCAATGTGAATAGGTGGGGGAAAAAATGAAAAACAGGGATTCTCCTGTTGACTGAGCTGCAGGAGATAGTTTAGTGGTCAAAACATTAGATTTGTATGGCATTGATTTTGCCTTTCATACTTCCAGGTTACACATAGTTTATTCTTTTGATTCTTTCAGATGGGACTTTAACACCCCATGTTCTCTCTGTGAGGACATTGAAGTCTTGATGGTGATATTAATAGAAGTAGGGGTTTGCCTATGTGTCCTTAATTGTCATTCAGGCATTTAATTAGAGAACAATTGCCTAACTGAGCTTTTGTACTTGGTACACTGGCAAATGTGAAAAGTACAAGATAAGATAAAACAGCACTAAGAATTGAACACTACATATCTAGCATATTTAAAGGGATACACATTCAAGGCTGATGGGGCCCATAGTTGAACTTACTTCTAAAAAGCTATTTTTAGGGTATTTCCTTCTGATCCTAAGACATCTCACTTATCCAAATTGGGAGCTACAATGTAGAGACATTCTTGATTTCACCATTTTTAACAAATGCTGGGCATGGCTTTGTTTGCATTTGGAATGCACACCACAACTATATTTTTATAAATTTTACTCAACTTCTAATTGACCAAAAACCCCCAATAATACTCTTCCTAGCGCTCAGATTTGTAACCTTAAAAAGAAACTGTTGCTATTTGGTTTCAGTGAAATGAAATGAATGATAGTGTAGGAATGATAATTATCCTGACTGCTTAGAAAAATCAGGACTCTGACCACTTTCCATCAAATTGTAGATACTGTGCCATCAAAAATTTCAGGAATCCTACCAAAAATACATTTTTATTTATAACATTTTTGAGTAATAATCTCAATATGTTTCATTTAAAATGTCTGCTATTCCTTATGATTTTAGTTCAAATTTTATTCAAATTATTGTTTTGATCATATGAATTTAGTTGTCTTTAATTCATCATAACCTTGCCTTCTTTTTCCTAGGAAAATACTAATATTCTTCGGCAGTTGCTTCCCTTAAGGGCAAAAGTAGCAGAACTTCTTGGGTACAATACACATGCCAACTTTGTACTGGAGGTGAACACTGCAAAGAGCATGGATAATGTAACAACCTTTTTAGGTTTGTTTTTATTTGTGTGTTATACTTTATATTTAGATCTGCAACATGTCTCTGTACCCCAGGGAAACTTAAATATGAAACTGGAGCACAGACAGTTCATTTGGAACAGGAGCTCTCTGCCCCACCCCTTTTAATATTTTTAAGAGTCTGTTCTCCAAGTATGTTAAATGTAATGGGAGTTCTGGTATGAATAGAGAGGATAAGAGAGTTCTTAGGCCATAAGAGTTTCCAGAGGAACAATTTAAAATTACTTAATGCATCAAGGGGTTTTCCTTTCTAGTAATCTGTTTTGTGATCTCATTTCCCATGTCAGTGTATTCTTGCTTCAATAACTGCAGTGAAAAACTTCTATTAAACAGCTGTGTAGGAATTGCTGTCCTGAAACAAGCAACTGATCCATCTAGCTGACTGTCCTGTCCACAGCAATTGCTTTTAATCGGTGCTTTAGAGAGAGGAAAAAAAGCTCTCACGCTGTACTTGCTTCCATTATTTAGCATTTGACATGGTCCTAGTAATATTTATCTTGGCTAAGATAACTGACAGTGGTGTGTTTATTCGTACAAGCAAGGCTTGTCATGGCTATCACAGTAGTCATGGATTTCATTATAATTCAAAAATATTCATAACTTTTAGCCATTTTGAGATTTTTCTATGTGGGAGCGTGGATGTGATGGTAACAGCTGAACTGATTTCACTGAGCAACTTGAAGTCTGCCAACTGAAACCCTGGGCTACATTGGAAGTTAATATAGAGCAGGAGCTCAGCATTAACATCGTAGTAATACAAAATGCTGAACTCAGTTTCTCCAGAGATTGAGTTTTCTCCCTTCACTCAAGGCAATAAAGACTTCTAAAACAAAATACCTTGGAATTAATCTGGCAACTACTGTGTTTTAAATATTTTTTGTGTTATCACAGTACAGGCAGAATTGCAGTTATTTGGAGTAGTATGCAGAAAATAAAGGCTCTTACGGTATACAAAACAATGCCAGTTGTATGACATTTTAAAACTGTATCTTTAATTTGTCTGCTTTTTTCACTATAACCATGCCATGACCATCCCTAAAACCACCTTGTCAAAACAGCCCTTTATCTATGCATCTAATCTTTTTTTTTACATTTTACTAATTTAAAATCTTTTCAACCTTTTGTTAGTATCCAAGTATTTTAAAAACACATCTGTTCAGAATTTTTATTTTAAATTATTAACTCCGCCAATTGAAATTTGTCATGGCTTGACTCTTCAATGAGGACAAGGGCCTTTTCACACATGAAGAAATTTGTTCTTGAAGTAATTATGTTTGAAAACTGTGAACTGCACAATACATGATTTTCTACATCCTGCAAACAGTTACGCATGTGTCTTATGCACACAAGTCGTCCTATTGACTTTAATGGGGCAACTCATGTGCGTACACTTAAGTATGTGTGTAACTGGTTGCAGAATCAAGGTCTAAGATAGTCGTGCGTGCAGCTCAAGATATACTGCATGTATAAATGGGTTTAATCAATATTCGGGCGGTTTTCTATGCACATGTATTTTAACCAAGAAGATTATATTTTAAAAAACTACAGATAAATTAGTGCAACAGTAACATTGAGATTTTGATGTACAAAAGTCAGGAAATTCAGACTTGCAACTGTAATTCTTATAGTATGACATGAATTTAGCAGCATGTTTGGTAATACAAAAATATACATATTTAACAGTGGACCTAGCTGTGGTTTTGATAGGAACATACATTTTGGGAACTGCTTGATTATTATTTTTTTAGTGCATTTAAAATATCAAAGTATCTACTATAGAATAATACAGAAAAAATATGTTTATTCCAAGTTAAATAGGCTTCTATAACTGCATGTCAGCGGCAAATGCTGTTTGGTTTCTGTTTACTTGTTTGTTTTTGTATTATTTGTTTTAAGATTGCGTGAGACACTTGAAAATTAGTCCTTGTATGTCATTGGGACTTACAATACAAGCCCATATATTAATTTTCTAAGATTGTGTCCTTTAAATCTAAAGTTTTGTAATTATTTACTGTGAAGAGAAGAATTTCATCAGTTAATAATCATATTTGCTCTATTTCTTTTGATATTATTATAAGACATATAAGTATATGGATCTGATCTGCTGTGTTTTTTTTAACAATGTTCATATTTGAAGTTGATCATCAATAAGTCCTACAGTTTCATGAAAAAGTGTGCACTCCTTTGACACGCTTTTAATCTATCTTGTTGAGAGTAGTATGTTGTTACTATTTATTAGCAATATAAACGTACACAGTACTTCAAAGTACAATTAGAAACAGAGGTCCTTGCCCCCAAAGCTTACAATTTACATTTGCATTCACTATTGTATTGAAATATTAGAATTTTAAAAATAATCTGATTGCAGAACTTTGACATTCTAAAAGGACTCAAGTATAAATGTCAGAGTAAGTATAGATTGTGTTTTCTGGGAGTTTCACTGATATAAAATGTTTTACTCTTTTTGATCCTTTATCTCCATAGAAAAATAATGTAAAAATCAGTGGAATTACAGGGCATAATGTCTAATGGCCTAGCAAATATGGGCTGCTATTGAGAAGATCCAGTGTAGGCAAAAAAAGTGGAACTCTCCTAACTTCAGCTAATTGGCTTGAGCTGGGAGTAGAACAGAGGTTACCCTCTAAGGATCTCGGGGAAAAGTACAATGTGAATCATAATGTCACACCTGCAATGGCTGATAAAAAAACAGTTGAAGGATAGGTGCTGTAACTGTAGCTACTACTAACCATAATGAAGAAAAATCAGAATTACATGAGGTGGTATCAGAGATTTAAGATAGATGAGTACAGTGTTAGCTAGTTACTACAGGGAATTATTTTCCAGGTAACTAGCTGGAACTCAATAACTCAGCCAAAGGTTAGGGATCTATTACAGGAGTGGGTGGGTGAGGTTCTGTGGCCTGCGGTGTGCAGGGGGTCAGACTAGAGATTATTATGATCATAGGCGCCGACTCCGTGGGTGCTCTGGGGCTCAAGTACCCACGGGGAAAAATTAGTGGGTGCTCTGCACCTACCGGCAGCCAAGCTCCCTTCCCCCCCCACCCTGCCTCCTCCCCTGAGCGCACTGCGTCCCCGCTCCTCTGCCTACCTCCCAGCGCTTCCCGCCCAGCCACCGCCAAACAGCTGTTTGGCCGCTCCAAGTGCGGGGGGGGAGCGGGAACGTGGTGCGCTCAGTGGAGAAGGCTGGGAAGATGCGGGGCCGGGGTAGGGATTTGGGGAAGGAGTCAGAATAGGGGCAGGGAGGGGGCGGAGTTGGGGTGGGGACTTTGGGAAAGGGGTTGGAATGGTGGCGGGGCCTCATGGAAGGGGTGGAGTCGGGGCCAGGGACAGAGCGGGTTTGAGCACCCACTGGCGGGAGCAGAAAGTTGGTGCCTATGATTATGATGGTCCCTTCTGACCTTAAAGTCTATGAGTCTGTTTCTCTTTTGGATGTCCTTAGAAAAGAATGAAAGACGCTATGACACTTAACCCTTGCCAGTGGTGATAGTGCAAGAGTGCACATGCTCATATCTCAGACATTCCTGTAACCAAAACAGAAAGGCAAGCATTAAAGTAGTCATTAATTGAGAAAGGGAAAATTGTGGTGACTGGTATTGGATAAATACTCTTTTTTAATATTTGTATAAATCTAAATAAATAAATTAGTTCTCCAGTACTAGTAGTAGTAACATAGTACAACATGGAACAGACAAGCTGATACAAAGGTAAATCTCTGGTTGCATTTTTAGATGATTTAAGTAAGAAGCTAAAACCACTGGGTGACGAGGAGAGAGAGTTTATTCTGGATTTGAAGAAAAAGGAGTGTGAAGAAAGAGGCTTTGACTATGATGGAAGAATCAATGCATGGGATTTACATTATTATATGAACAAGACAGAAGAGCTTAAATATTCCATAGATCAAGAGAAGCTGAAGGAATACTTTCCAGTTGAAGCTGTTACACAAGGCTTATTGAACATTTACCAGAAGCTGCTTGGACTTGTATTTGAGCAGGTAGAAAATGCTCATGTTTGGCATGAGAGTGTTACTCTTTATACAGTAAAAGACGATTCAACAAGAGAAGTTTTAGGTCAGTTCTACTTAGACCTCTATCCCAGGTAATTCTATAGTGTATTGCTTTATTTTAAAAGTGTTAAACTGGAGTTAATCTTAGCTGGGGGTGGAGTTATATGAATCTGGAAGTAAACTTTTTTCTTGCCTAAATTCCAGGGTGTTTCTGGGAGGGAAGCATTTATGTGGCTACTTGTATTCTATCTGCATATATCTTCAATATCAGACACCATTCCTTTTAACATCTGTCTTTGTTGGGTATACTTATGTTCAGGTCAGAATCCCTGACCCAAACATAAGTGAGATTGCTGGCTAATACTATAGGTGATATTTATTTTTCTCTTTTGTTTGTAATGTGCCTTTCACATGGCATGTCAACACTGGTAGAGATGGATGTGGTCCTGTCTTCTGTCCATCAGGCAGGAGATGCTAATCAGGATGAAGGAATTTTTGTATCCTGCTCCACCTCTTTTTAACTCCCTGCAGGTAATCTTCCACTTGCTTTCTGGTTCATGTTGAAGGAACTGAGCAGAACAGCTGGTGCCTTTGGCTGAAACACCCTCCTGGAGCTCATTCAGCCTCAGTCTTCTGGGTAGAGGAAAGAGCAGAGAATTACTCAGGAAATTAAAACTTTACTCTGACCACAATGTGGAACTTTAGTCCCCTTTTGTGGGACCTGGGTGCACCATCTCTCCACAGGTAGCTAGTAGGGCTGTCAAGCGATTAAAAAAATTAATCGCGATTCATTGCACTGTTAAACAATAATAGAATACCATTTATTTTAATATTTTTGGATGTTTTCCACATGTTCAAATATATTGATTTCAATTATAACAGAATACAAAGTGTACTGTGCTCACTTTATATTTATTTTTTATTACAAATATTTTCACTGTAAAAAACAAAAGAAATGGTATTTTTCAATTCACCTAATATAAGTACTATAGTCCAATCTCTTTATCATGAAAGTTGGACTTACAAATGTAAAAGTATGTACATAAAATAACTGCATTCAAAATTGAAACAATGTAAAATTTTAGAGCCTACAAGTCCATTCAGTCCTACTTCTTGTTCAGTTTGTTTACGTTTCCAGGCAGAGCCATTCCTAGGATATGGCGAATTGGGGCAGCCGTCTTGGGCCCCGTGCTTCGGGGAGTCCTGCGCTTCAGGGAGCCCCGTGGTGGCCACCCCAAAACGCTGCAGCCTAGGGACGGCTCTGTGTGCATGTTGTGCAGGGCCTGCTAGGCTGGCCCAGGGAAGGTGGGGTTAGGGTGGGGAGGCAGGTTGGCCCGGGGGCTATAGGGCCTGGTGTCGGCAGCGGGGGTCAGGCCCGCACTCACTGGCAGGAAGTGGCAGCAGCAACCCCAGCCCGCCCCGCTCCTCCCCGCCGGTTCCCGGCATTTTTTGGGGAGTGGGGGGGTGGTCCTGGTCCCTGCACCCACCCAGGGATGGCCCTGTTTGCAGAAAATAATGCCCACTTCTTGTTCACAATGTCACCTGAAAGTGGGAACAGGTTTTCACATGGCACTGTTATAGCTGGCATCGCAAGATATTTATGTGCCAGATGCACTGAAGATTCATATGTCCCTTCATGCTTCAAGCACCCTTGAGCATGCATCCATGCTGATGACGAATTCTGTTCAATAATGATCCAAAGCAGTGCAGACCGACGCATGTTCATTTTCATCATCTGAGTCAGATGCCACCAGCAGAAGGTTCTTTTTTGATGGTTTGGGTTCTGTAGTTTCTGCATCGGAGTGTTGCTCTTTTAAGACTTCTGAAAGCATGCTTCACACCTCGTCCCTCTCAGATTTTGGAAGACACTTAAGATTCTTAAACCGTGGGTCAAGTGCTGTAGCTATCTTTAGAAATCTTACATTGGTACCTTCTTTGCATTTTGTCAAATCTGCAGCGAAAGTGTTCTCAAGTGGGCAGCATATCTCCCCTAAATGTAAACAAACTTGTTTGTCTTATTTCAGAGTAACAGCCGTGTTAGTCTGTATCCGCAAAAAGAAGAACAGGAGTACTTGTGGCACGAAAGCTTATGCTCTAATAAATTTGTTAGTCTCTAAGGTGCCACAAGTACTCCTGTTCTTCTTTTTGTTTGTCTTAGTGATTGGCTGAATGAGTAATAGGACTGAGTGGACTTGTGGTCTCTAAAGTTTTGCATTGTTTTGTTTTTGTGTGCAGTTATGTAACAAAAAAATCTGCAGTTGTAAGTTGCACTTTCATGATAAAGAGATTGCACTACAGTACTTGTATGAGGTGAATTGAAAAATACTATTTCTTTTGTTTTTTACAGTGCAGATATTTGTAATAAAAAATAATATAAAGTGAGCAGTGTACACTTTGTATTCTGTGTTGTAATTGAAATCGATATATTTGAAAATGTAGAAAAACATCCAAAAATATTTAATAAATTTCTGTTGGTAGTCTATTGTTTAACAGTGCGATTAAAACTGTGATTAATTTGTTTGAGTTAATCACATGAGTTAACTGCGATTAATTGACAGCCCTAGTAGCTACTGATGGGAGCAAGGTCAAATTCCTTCTATCCCCTATCAATGATCTGTATGTGTCTTCTCTTTGCCTCCTAAGAGGAACCTTGCTTCTATTTCTTTATCCCTGTGCCCGTTCCCAACATATTGTCTAGAGACCTCTTCTCCGCTCTAGGTGGTAGGAAGTTGCTCTGTGTCTCGCTCCAATATCTCCTTGAGGAGAAGTCTGCAAGTGCTTTAGACTGAGCAGGCAAAAATTCCCTGACTCCTTCACCAAGACTCTCCCATCCTTGGGGCAGCCATCAACACGATGCAGGGGAAAAGTCTTACCCTCTTTGGAAAGAATCTCAAAACTCAACTCTTCCTGATAGCCACATCTGTCCAGTCCAGTCTTGCTGATAACATTGGTCTTGTGCCAGGACCTGGTTCCATTGCCACAGTTTCATTCCAGAACCTTTTGGCAGTTTCTGTTGAGTCTTCCATGTTGGAGATGCTCATCCAATAGTCTTTTCTTTAGTGGATGTGTCAGTCTCACACTGAAGGTGATTCCCCATCTAGGCCCCATCTTGCCTAAATGGCTCATGTTCCTTCGGGCTTGGTCCTTGAGCAGAGCCTTCTAACGTGTCTGAGCATCTCAGGCAAGTTTTTGATCATTTTCTTGAATTCATGCATCCTTCACATAATGTGGGGCTTGGACTTCACTCTCAGTGGTGCAAATCCTATAGTCTTTCAGCCTAAAAATCTTTCTTCCTGTCATTCTGGACTTCCTCTAGGCAGGGTTTGACAAGAACATGTCAGCTAGGTACCCTAGAGTGCAGGCCTGTGCACTTAATGCACTTTGGTCAGATAGATGGCTTTCCAGTAGCACAGACCAACTAATCTCCAATTTGCTGAAAGTGGTCTCTTAGCGTAGGCCTCCAATTAAGTCTCCAGTGCCTCTGTGGAGACTTTCTTATTTTTAGATCCTTTTAAACCTCTGAGGTCTCTCCCTCTCTATGTGCTGGAAATTGACTTTTTGCTGGGCAGGAAATTCTACAGTTCAGGCTACAACCTCATATGACATCATTATGCAGGTCCTCTAATCAATGTCCTTCAGTAAAGAAAGGGAAGTGAGGGCCTGGTATTATTAATGTAAAAAGCAAGGGGGAAATGACACTAACTTTTTGCATCATAAAACTGCAATAAGGAAGGGGGCACATTAATATTTTGGACTTCATGTTTCGTGACTCACTTTTTAATTATGACAATTTTTCTAACTGTATTAACTAACAGTTTAATTAAGAGACTCATTTTGTTTTAAAATCAAATTGCTAAAACAGCAAACCTGGTTCTTTATTCTTTAAATCTGCTCAAATGTTGGTAACAAAAGCTAATGCTTCACAGAATGGGATTTGTCTTTCATACTACTATAATTGTCCTGTCTCAGATTAAGTAAAATTAACTTTTAGAAGGAGCAGAGTTATCACTTTTGATTTCAATAATATATTATATAAATAAAAAAGAGGCTTGCAGATGCTGCTCTAAATATTAAAGTGAGGGGATTTAGAAGTTCTTTTTCTTTGTGCTCTCAGTAGAATCCTAAGCACAGTGACCTTTATAAAGGTCATAGGACACTATCTCATTGTGGTTTTTCTAATAAAAGAAAGAGGGTCTCTTCCTCATATAAAATCATAGAGGGAAACAGCCCTCTTTACCATGTTACTTGTGGAAGATAGGCCTATTGCGTAAGGATGACTTTTGGTATATTTTCTTGCTCAGAGAAGGGAAGTATGGGCATGCAGCATGCTTTGGTCTCCAGCCTGGCTGCCTACGCTCTGATGGCAGCAGAATTATGTCTGTAGCTGCTCTGGTGACCAACTTCACAAAACCAATATCAGATCGCCCATCATTGCTGCGACACGATGAGGTGAAGACTTACTTCCATGAGTTTGGACACGTAATGCACCAGATATGTGCACAGGTAAGTAATGTTTCTATTTCATTAAAATATTTAATTCTTCCTTCATAGTCTCTCAAAGTGGTGGTGGGGGAGAGGGTAAGCCTGTTTGATGGGTGTATGGTTTCCTTAAGGTAAGTATTTGAGAGCTTCATGGTAACTTTTCACAGTTGATACTTGTTTTGAGTTTTTGTGTATAAGCCCCGCAGTGAATACAGCTTCTGGAAAATGTTCATGTTACAGCATATCCTTTCCCCTCTGCACAGCCTGAGCAACTGGGGCTGAGCAATGAGCAGCTCCATGAGGAAGGAACCCTCCCATAGGCAACAGAGCTGCTTTGGGGCTGATGCTGCAATTTTTGCTTTTGATAGTACCTGCAATGTGTTAGGAACTGTACAGACACAAAAGAAAGCAGAGTCCTTGTCCCAAATAGTGAAAATGGCCGATGAATCCACTGTCCTCACATGCCTCCGATCCCAGTCATATTCTGCATGGTGGCATGCACATAGGGTACCCTCACAAAGCTGCGCTTCTTGGTACAGAGGGTGCATACATCACCTACTTGAGCTTTCAGAATGCTACCTTTATTCCTCCCTCAACCATGTAGCAGAATCACACCAGTCCTGCAGCAGTCAGGAGCCTCCACATCAGCAGAAAGGCTGGAATTGGCCTGGAGACTTGTCATAAAGACATAAATAAGCTACTTAGTTTCATCTTTAGTTGAACCATATTTAAGATGGATTCTGCCATGATGATGATAGATTTATTATTAGTCCAATTAATTTGTTTCCCTTTGTTTGAAAGGTATAGCCTTCAGTGTTTCTTCTTAAAAACTGTAAATTCTGCACCATCAGCCCACCAGTCCAGAACTCATGTGATTGCACTGTGGCCTCTTTAACCAATAGGTAGCAGCACAAATAAAATGTCAGAGGTATGCAGCATACTTGGGACTTCATTTCCTGGCTTCCAGTCACAGGTAGAACTTTCACAGAACAAGGAACTTATAAATCTACTGGTTAAATTTGGAGTTAAACAAGTTGGATTCGGAATTCAGAGCTAACATCTAAATTTTGTACATAGCTTTTCTCTCCTGGCTTGTCTGTGAAAAATGGGAAGAATCCAGCTATTCGTTCTTGCCCCAAGATATCTAGGAAACACAGTTTCAGAGTGCAAAAATTAAGGAGCAAACCCTGCCCCTTCCTTCACAGCTACGGAGGGATTTCTGGTGACTGGAACACATGTGGATCTGCTACAGAAATGGGAGCAGGATTTGAGGGACCCAAATACGGATGTGCCTCCATGGCACAGAGTGATTTAGAAGACTCAAGAACATTTCATTTATGTTGCTAATGGATTTCCCTTCTTTCAAGCCCAGTGGCACCCCTTAGTTGAAAAATATTGTGCAGTATTTCAGGCGCCAGCATACTCCTACAAAATTGGAGGGATAGTGCTTAACAGAATAAGTGAGTCAAATGAAATCCCTGAAACAGGTTTAAATGCATTAGAACTACGGCATTATGCAGCAATTATACAAGTTAGTCCCTGAGTTACTTTTGTGATAGAACAAAATTTAGTATCATGTTACAAAGTAATTATATTGAGTAAATTAGAGTTATTTTTAGGGTTGTCAATTAATTGCAGTTAATGCATGCAATTAACACAAAACAAATTAGATTAAAAATAGTCGCAATTAATCGCAGTTTTAATCACACTTGTTAATAAAATACCAATTTAAATTTATTATAACTATTTTCGGATGTTTTACGACATTTTCAAATATATTGCTTATAATTACAACACAGAATATAAAAAGCTTCAGAGGGTCCTGTGGCACCTTTGAGACTAACAGAAGTACTGGGAGCATAAGCTTTCGTGGGTCAGAACCTCACTTCTTCAGATGCAAGGGAAGAAGTGAGGTTCTGACCCACGAAAGCTTATGCTCCCAGTACTTCTGTTAGTCTCAAAGGTGCCACAGGACCCTCTGTTGCTTT